>NC_135777.1:11104554-11345640 GCF_028453695.1 Augochlora pura | reverse complement strand
TCCAGCCGGAAAGAGAGTTCGATGCGCGAATCACCCTTCGGCTCGGTGATATCTACATGAACAAAACGGATCGAGCCCATTCGCTGGAACCGGTTGCCAGGAAGAGCGCAGCATCGTCGGATAGCTTCTCCGCTCGAGATATATCCCCTACTTAGGCCGGCCACGCTCGCTCGCTCTCCTACCGCTGTAATCCTCCCGTGAGATTTATCATTAACCCGCGTTTCAGCAGATGCACTGCCAGCGAAACTCTCCGTGGCAATAACCGGGCACGCACCGGCCGCCCGATATCAACCGACAGATATCCTGCCGGGGAACGATTCGCGAATACGGTCCTTTTTCATCCACGGGCAGAATTATTCAATTTGTACACGGTCTCGTTGCCGCTTCCTTCGGGCTCCGATAGGATTACAGGTTTGTCTAGCCGCTCGCGTCGCTACGAGATGTTATTATTTAACTCTGGTTCGTACCTCCTGTCAATTTAACACTATTTTAATTCAATTCAATTTGTTACAATTCTGTTTAATTCAATTTAATTCATTTCGATTGAAATCAATTTAACTTCTCTCGTCTCAATACAATTTATTTATACTATACAGGTAAACAGCGATTTTTACAAGAACCGAAACAAAGTATAATAACCAGAATAAAGTATATTATTCTGTCGTTGTTGGGGAAATTGGTCCGAAACTTTATAACTTTGTTCTTTTCTAACGTGATGTATATGTATCTATTATTATTAGACCACGATGTATTTATGGAGTGAGTGTGTAAGCGATACGTAGCACGGTGAACAAATTTAAAGATTGAAATGTTCAAAATTATTTAACGCATCTTGCGCGGGAAGCGACTGAAGTCGTTATTATTGATTTTCTTAGTTTTTAATTTCTGACAAGTTGTTTTTATTTTTTTAAAGGGAATAAAGAAATTGTTTTTAACACAGAAACTGAAACTTTTATCAGAAGACCATAATGTTTAAAAACTACAGTTATCTTATGCAGAAGGAACTTTGCGTCCGAACTGCAAAAAATCGCCCGCTACACGGTAAGACAAGAGCAAGTGTTATTTTGCATATAAATCCATAGTATAGTTATTATTATTGAAAAAAACACGTAACGCGAAGGTGAGAATATTGGTTAAGCATAGACTCCTTGTTTTTTACGAATATGAATTTGACGTGCATGAATTTTACGAACAGAAGATGTCGTTTCTTTCTTTGTCAAGAAAGTACGTGAAATTTTGCTGCGGTAGTCAGTCAGACGTGAACATGCATAGTGTACAAAATAATAAATGTAGCACAAAAAAGCCGTTCGTCCCGCACATCGTTTCGTGCTATATGAAAAATATGAAGAGAAATATTGCGTAAATATGTTTCTTCATTTTCAATCTGGCCACTTATTATTCAATTATTTCAATAGAATTTTCGTTACCGTAAATCAGTTACGTGCCGTGCTACGCTTTCAAAATTGCAACTATTACAATATTACAACTATTACGATCCTATGGCGGTTCTGTATAAGCTCTGTATAAATACCGTATAAATTTCGTGCAATTGTTGCATAATTTCTGAAATTTTTGTTACAGCTAAAGTGTCTAGAATCCGCACATGTAAAGAAATACTTTCTATCGTGTTGTGATATTATTTCGCAAATAGTGTCAATGTAATAGGGACACGTTCGTTTGGAAAAATTAGAGCCTGGTGAGGGAGTAGTTTGAAGACAGAAGGAACAACAGCAGCCTGAAAATTCTGAGAAGCCGACGTTTAAAGCGACGTCTCCATTTTTTTAGAGAATGGTTCGTAGAATAGTGCGAGCAAAAAGACAAGAAGCCGGCGCAGAAGAACCGGGAGCGTGTCAGGGTCAGAGGTCGAGTGTTGTTCGAACAGGAGCCCCCCACCAGGGCGAAGGAGTCCCACCAATCGCAGGAAGCGCGCGTGCACAGCCGGGATGCAGGTTGCCGTTGCGCTCCTGCACCGTCGACCGCATCTGCAGCGAGTGGCCGGTGTCCGAGTTACGTTCGCGAGCTGATCCAGATTTACTGGCACCAGCCTAAAAGTCAGGACTTTCACGACACTGTTAGAGCGCTTGGACATCCGCGACCAGAAAAACTGGCCGACTGAAAAACTCGGTGCTCGCTGTTTCTTTACAACTTAATCGACGGTTGAAATTCTTGAAAAGCTCATCGCTATCGTGAGATCGACAGGTCTGAATTTATTTAAGAAGAAGGTAAGCACTTTGTAACAATGTGTGCTTGGATTAAATCATTTTCTGTATAACAATCTTCCGACGCTTATGATTTTTAAATAAAAACTCTGGAACCGGTCGAGATGACCGTCATGGTAGGTTAAGCGTTAATCTCTACACACCGGTTCGACGTTTTAAAAAACATTATCTCTGTTTACTAAAACTAAAACGATGTTTTATGGACGCATTACGCGTTGATCCACGTTGTTTGATCGTTGTCTGAGAACAATACTGATCAGCTAGATTCCTTTTGTTATTTCTGTACTTGCTCCAGCTTCTTGCCGCTAATTCCATTCGCCGTTCGACTTCGTCCACGCTAATATAACCTGACTAAATTTCATGTAACTGATAATTTCATATAACAATAATCCTACCGAACGCTCAAACGGTTTGACATGTGCTATTTTGTAAGAATTACAACAATGATTTTATCTAGACATCCGACTCAAAATACGATGATAATCTGAAAAATTTGAATGGAGAAATTTAATCGATCAGTTTCTACAAAAGTGGCTCCGTAATGCCAAAAATATTGGAACAAGAAATACCGACCCGGTTGTTTTCATCATCGCGATAGGTTTCGTGCAAAGTTTTCAGTTTCAAGCTTTTGTATTATTATCTGTCCCTGCGCGACTGCTACATTACTATTCCCTCATTTTAAAAACGAGTTATCTCATCGATCGATAGAGTTATTATTATTGTTACGATCGTTGCACGTCAAGTGTAAAAAGTGTAGGGTCGATCGCATTATGATTTCTATGACAGTGAGATCGATGACGTTAATGGCAACACCGAGGCATCGACAAGCAAAGAATATAGTCGACAAGAAGTTGGACACGAGATGTTAGCGCGAGAGTTTCAAGGCGTTAAATCACCGCGTCTCCGTAGCATCCGAGGTATCCCGAGCATCTCGACAGGCGTTTCCCCTGAGCCGGATTTATTCAGTGAATTCGAAACGGGCGGCCGGGCGGAATAGCTGAAGTTCCACGAATCGGAAAATGATTCGGAGCGGAAACGGAGACGAATTCCTCGAGGACGGCTCGCGCTGACGGCTCGCGAGAGGGAAGGTAAGTAGTGCCGTTCCTCCCCGCATTGGACAGGAGGTAAAAGGTAAGGTCGCGCGTCGTCTGTAATCTGTAAAGCGTAAAAGCGAGGCGCGTATAGCTTCGGCGGGAAACGAGAAAGGGAACGGGGCGAGGTGGGTTCCGTACCTCTGGGCCTGGCAAAGGACTTCATGGCCTTGATTCCCATTCCGGCATAAGCGTCGCCGCCGTAGTCAACGTACATGAGTGCTGTCCTCGCGTGCTCGCTGTACATGCACGACGACTCCTCGGGCCCGCTGTCATTCGCTCCGATCCGGCGCACAGATCGCGCGCGTCGCACCGTCGAGAGCCGAGTAATTCGCGTCGCGTGGATCCGCGATCGATGAACCCCGGTTGTCAGGACATCGCGGCGGCGATCCAGGCAGGTCCGGCTGGCTGGCGCGGACAGGCTTCTATCCCATGCTCGAGGCGCGGAGAGTCAACGACGCCACGCGACGGTCGCTCGTCCTGCCATCGGGCCGCCGAAGAGCACCGTCGACGACGACGACGACGGTAACGACGTTGGTTCGACGCACTGCGGTGGCCGTTGGTTCTCGATGGTCCAGAGAATTGGAAACACTGTCAGTTGCGCGCGGTTCTCCTCGAAATACTCCGGTGTCGACTCGTCGTCGGCCGAGGAACGGTTCCGGAGAGGAGCAGGTGAAACGATCCGCGAAGAAACTGGTCCGGGAGTCCGGGCTGGACGCGAGGGAGCACGAGGCTGAGAAGCGCGTGTTGCCGCGAGAGGAAGCCGGTCCCCGCGCGCGCCGTGTCCACCATGTGTTTGCTATCAATTCATAACCGCGACCCGCGGGCTATTTCCGAATACCTGCTTGCGCAACCGGCGCAACCGGCGCGACCGGCGCGGGCGGATGGAGCGGATCGAGCGGGTCGAGCGGACGGCGAGGACGAGGAAAGGGGGGACACACCACGAGACCGTGGCGGACCGTGTACCAGCGGCAGCAGGCCGGGTTGGTGAGGGGTGGGGGGTGAGAGGAGAGGTGTTCACGCGGGTGTAATAACGCGGCCGAGCTCCGAAAATACGAGGACGCTTTGCTCCGGGATGCGCTCCGGGATACGCTCCAGTTTGTCCGAGACCAGAGCCGCTTTTGCCGGTCCGGCAACGCGCACGGCGCGGCGGTGGTGGCGGCGGCGGCGGCTCGAATTTGTCGGATTCGAGGGATCTCTCGGTCGGTTGTTCGTGGTCGAGTGGCACTGGCACACACGCTTCGCACGCCGCTCTGCACGCACGTACACACCAGAGGAAACGTGAAACGGTCGCAGCACACGCGGCCTGTTCGAGAGAGACTCGTTGCTCGGCTCGGCTCGGCACGAGAGCTCGTCGCGAGACACCGCACCGCCGGATTTTTCGGAGCGGATCGAGGGATCGGACGATCGAGCGAGAGAGAGTCGGCTTCTTCGGGCGAAGCGCCACCGTCGAGCACGTACGACCGCGTTCCGCAGGTAAGTGCGTACGCAAGGAGAGAGAGACGAAGGGCAGGAACTCGCGGGAACAAGAAGAAGTAGCAGCGAGGAGAGGTAGGAGCGCGGTAGTAGAGGAAGAGTTGGCGCTCTCTCGCGCTCTATCGCTCGCGAAACGAGGTAGAAGAAGGAGGTGGAGGTGGAGGAGGAGGAGGAGGAGGAGGAGGAGGAGGAGGAGAAGGATAGGAGGATCGGCCACGATCGCGTGGTGGAGGAAAAGAACAAGAAAGGAAGACGCGCGTCGCCGCCGAGAGGGGAGCCAGAGTTTGCTCGGGCCGCCGAGGTGGGGCACGCCTGGCGGAGGTGGACGCGCGTTTATTTCTCGTCCTTCGTCAAGCTGAATCAACCAGATTCCCCGCGGTTCCTCCGTTCGCGTTCGCGTTCGCGTTCCCGTTCGCTCCGAATCTCCTCGGACAAAGATGCTCCCACCCCGAGGATGCCGTCGTTTTCTGGGAACTCGCGACGAGATCGCGGTCGCGCCGACCTGGTCCTCGATTCAATTCCGAAAAGCCAAAATCGACGAAAACGGCGTAATCCGCGAAGCGGCAGGCACCATCTGACACCATCAAAGACAAAGAGACCTCGACCGAATCGAAAGGGTGAACGGAGCGGGTACGGGGCGAGCAGGAAGAAGAGAGTGGCCGTCTCCCGGATCCCCACCAACCGCGCAGTGCACGCTCGCCTAGCCTCGCTCCTCGCTTAGTTTTATGAATGAATACTCTCCCGTCGACGCGGCAAACTCACACTGGCGTCGGTACGCTGGCGCGCGACTCTCGTCTCTCTCTCCTCCCATGATCGGCCGGTCTCGCTCGCTCCGTTCGCTCCTGTCCCCTCCCCACCGCGCCCGCTCCTCACCACGTTCATCCGTCTTTCCTCGTTCCTCTTTCCACGTTTGCGTCTCTATCGATCGCTGGCCGCTGTTCCCGTTCTCCGCTCGCCGATAAGTCCGTCCTCTACGCTCGAGCTCGCGACGCTTCCTCGCTCTTACGCTCCTACGGTTTTACGCTTTTACGCTCCGCGGTATCGCGCGCATACGTCTGTCGTCGTCCAACCGCCGGCCCCGGCCATTCATCTTGTTCGCTCGGCCACGGGGCTACGGGGCACCGGAGAGCGCAACAGAGACCGAGATCTCTCTCCTCCGTGTCTCGCCCTCCTCCGCCTCGGCCCGCTTCGGCCCGCTTCGGCCCGCTTCCACCCGCTCACGGGCCGCGGTGGTGTGAGTACGAGGTCTCGCACGCACGCGCCACACGCGCGCACCATAGCCCGCTCGCTCCTTCATTCGGTTCGCTCGAGGTTCATTCATGCCGCGCGTCTCAACCAGCTAACCTCCTCTCTATCTCTCTTTCCCCTACACCACCCCCACCCCCTCTCTCTCTTGCGCTTTCTCTATTTTCGCCCCACCGGCCGGCGATTTTCCTCTGATCGTCGCTGACGTCGCGACGCCCGTCGAAAAATACTGCGACTCGGTGGCTTAATGGCGATTTTTCTTTGACATCGCGTACCAATTTCGGCGACTTTACGATGGGACCCCCCCTGAAACGCAGGCGCTAAGATCTTGTAGCACTTTCGTGTCATCGCGACCTTTGGGGGACATTAAACTGAAATAAATGAGCGGAAGTGTCGAGAAACTTGATCGAGAACGTGTCCAAATGCCCTGAGGCGAGATTGCTCCTTTCCCTCGGACATTAACATCTTGTGTCGTGATACCGACCCTTCGATGTGAATGAGTAGGTCGGAATCACGGTGACGTAAGTCACAGTTATCCGTTGTGAGAAGCGAGGAGTGTTACTCTTTACTAAGAACGCGTGTACCGTTTACTGGCCAAATCTATTATTGAGTCAATTTCGAGCTACGTTAATCGATAGCAGCTTTATCATCGATTTCGCTTGTTTTCTTAACATTTCACCAAGCGAACTCTGTTAATTTCCTTGCGAATTACAAATTGTCCGTCCCTGGTATACGATGAGTTCGAACAAAATGACCTAACAAATCTACATCCTGTACCGTACAATAAAGTAAAAGAGGGATAGATAACGCCAAATAAAACAAGAAAAGAAAAGGAAAGAAAATTAAATGAAAGGAAATAAAAAGAAATTTTAAAAATAAAAAAAATAGAATAGAATGAATAAATTAAACTCGAAGAAAATACAATAATTCATGGAATACAAATTTTGACACATATAGATTACGTTTCCAGAGATAAGTAAAAGATCCTTGAAAATTTCACTTAAACCAGTATAATTCAAACTCGCTCAAACATGCCATAAATCTTTCACTACTGGTTAATCTGTAGAATAATTCTAAAGTTGTGAGGAGCACGAGTTACTCTGTTCTCCCTGGGAGACGTTGATGATGCGAACGACGGTCTTAGCTGCAAACGAAATCGTGACGCAAAGGGTTACAGGAGTACGGCGGTCTCCAAGTTTTTCGGTAGAGTGTAGATCGAGAATAGGATCGGTTTTATTAACAGCACAGGTCACGCTCGAGCGACGCGTACCTTTTCCAGCAGCGTGGCCAGCGGATTACGCAACGAGCGTTATTTCGCGTCTCGGCGGACCGTTTTCCCAAGAGACCGGCCCGATAGAGATCGTTGGAAGAAGTTTCATTCAGGTTTCCGAGCGGAGCGCACGGAAGTGGCCGCGTAATATTACGCAGCCCCGTTTCAGCGGGAATAATCGACGAGAACACGTAGCATTCGGCAGAGAGGCAGCGAGACGTAATTACGTGCAACGCTCGAACGCAAACACTATTTAACAACGTCAGTAATTCCTGGCTGTCCCTACTCTCCTTCGTCTCTCTCTCGCTCACTAGCTCGCTGTCTCATTCCCTTCGTCTCTATTTATCTATCTCGTGCTCTCTGTCTCTCTCTCTGCCTCTTTCCTCCACTCTCCGTCTCGCAGTTCCTCCCACTCCGTAGCTGGCGGCGTTGAAATGCGCCGGAGCCGAGGATGCTGCCGGCCGAGTGTGATTAATGTGAAACTTCTTGCTCCCGGGCAAGGCTAAAAATTTCTTACGGGACGCATTTCCGGCAGACCGGAGGACCATTCATAAAGTCGCATCGATAGCGCCTGCTGCTGCTGGCTGCTGGCAGCTTCTAAGCAGCCTCTCGACTATCTCCCGCGCCGAGGGACACGCGATTCGATCGCGATACCGATCCCCCGGCTACCGACCTATACGTTGCGCGAAAATTGGTCGCGAGATCACTGCGAGATGGCTCAAGAATTTATCGAACGTGCACATGGTTTGCTCCGCGGGCCACGAATTTGCTCTGTTCAAGTCGAAGCCAATCCGAGCTCATTATTCAGTTCGTTTCGTTCATAGGAGAAACCATTTGGTACAAGAGAAGGTAATATGAGAGGAATAATATAATTATTGTACAATATGCTGTAACGATAGATTTTGACGTCATAAGGATTGTTTTGTTGTATCTCCTTTGCGGATACCGAGTTGATATGATTGTTCATTCCATTAAAACTCGTATTACTGGGCTCGGTGCGTTCTTTTAGACTCAGTGCATAAATATTGTTACTTTAACATCTAGTTTCTGATATTTAATAAAAACTGCCTTGTGTTTTATTGAGATCTATACAAAAAATGAACGTGTTTAGAAAATGTATCGTAAAAGAATATAGCGAAGAAAATTAACAAACAAAAATATAAACGATCCACATTTTTTTTTCAAAATGTTCCTCTATTCGAGTGTTAATAAAATTTCGAGGTCCGGATTACTTTATGTACGATTAATATATCGATAATTCTTCTGCTGTCACGTGTGCGATGTTATGCGACCAGAATTGTGTTAAAAGCAGGAACAGAGCGGGCGTTCGAAGTAGAAACGTGGATGCTAAGTCGCGTAAAATCTGCCGTATTTGCATAGATAAAGGACGATTTCGCCAGGTCGATGCTCGTGGAAAGTTCCGGCGAAGGAGGCGTGGCGTTATCGCGTAGAGCGTCCAATTAACGATCCACAACGGTCCTCTCCCGCAAGAAAATGCGATCGAGCGGATTAAAAAGCGACGTCGCCGACCGAGGCAGCCGACGATTATCGTCGCAATTATATTTTACTGCTGCCCACAAAGTTACGTTTGCATCCGAATCCACGGCTCTAAACTCTGGAGTATCGCGGTTTACAACCGGTTGCGCGGCGTTCGAATCGATAAATTAAACGGGAAGTTTGTCCGGGCTCAATCCTGCTTCCTAATCGTGGGCAACAGGTGCGACTCGCTCCGTGGACGATAAATTCTGTGGCTCCGGGGAGGAACGTCGCCGGTCACATGTTTTCACTTCCGAGATATTGTCGCTTAAACTTCTGGTCACCAACGCTACACGTGTTAGTAGTCTTTCGGATTCCATAATTCCTTTTGAATCGATAGAAATTATTTTCGCGACGTTTCTTCCGGTAAATACGTAAATCTTATGTGCTACACTTCAATCAACGTGTTCACGCAAGTTGTTTGAAATGGTGACCTACGGCGCTTTTCCGCAACCCCTTGTCCCATAACATTCTATAAGATTCGTTATGAACAGTTTAAACATAATCTAATAAATATGTACCTTATTCGCATTTCTCAGATTGAAATTATATAATAAATATAATATAATAAATATAACGAATATAATATAATGAATATAATGTAACGAATATAATGTGATAAATATAATATAGTAAATATATAAGACGTATAAATTTTCTCTCTGACGTAGGAACTGATTAATAGCTGCGAAACAAAGTTATAGTACACGAGGATAAAGACATAAAATACGCGATTCAGTGAAGAACGTACGGCAAGGTTTCCTCCTCGACAAGTCGAGAATTTGGCCGGTCAGATCGTCACAGTGTCGAGAGAGATACCCGAGGCTGGTCGGGGTGCCCGACTTTTCCGACGGTGTATTATTAAACGAGCAGCGACAGGTTGTTCCGATTTTTTTTTTTATTTCCCGATCGAACTGGTTCTATGTTTACACTATCGGCCGTGGGAACCAATTCGACCGCGATACTTTCCTACCCACGCGGAATTTCTTCGAGTCCGATCGCGATACAGAAATCTGATTAAAAACGAGCGGGGCTGCCTGTCGCGCGACTTTGCTAAATCCGACGAAAACCGCGAGTCGAGAGCTTGGCGGCCTCTGTCGGGTACGAATTTTGAAATTGCTCCGTCTATATTCATTACATATCTCATCGTCCCCCTTTCCTCTATTCTTCTATATTTTCTTACATCTATCCTTATTTTCACTGTTGCTATTGTTTTTCTTTTTCTATATTTACCTTAATTCATTTATATGTACCGATAAACATCGATTTTTACGATAAGGAAGAACATCATATTGCGACTGAAAGAGAATTAACAGTTTACATAAATAATTTATGTAAATACGTTTTGAATTTTGCTGTATCGGCTGCGAATATGTTAGTTTTATCGCTGTTGTTAACAAATTATATTATATTATAGATATTGTAGTAAGATATATTACATTACAACTATTGTATTAAAATATTATATTATGAAATAAATACTACGTCCTTGCAACTCTTTTACAATTACTGAACCGACGAAAATTCATAGGTTTATACTAAAATTGAGAAGTTGCAACTTAAGATATTAAAAACCTAAAAAGAACTTAAAGATGTCGACGTATTATTTTCACTTATTGCATCAAAATAATTAAAGAAAGCGAGCACATACTATTTAGTTTCTACTCTTAGCAGCCGATTCTTATTCTAAACAAATTCCGTGGTTTAATAATTACTACTCGCACACGGTTGCATTTACGTCGCCTGTGTTACAATGGTTAATCCCGTTCACGCATACAAATAAACAACGTTTTATTGCAATTATAAAGTTCCCTGCGGAAATAACCGGCGAGTTCTGGTGAGTTCCGGCGTGCTCCCCGAGAAGGCCGCGTGTAAGTACCTGGTCCGGAGCGTGGCGCGGATATATTATTCGCCCGCGGATGACCGAGAACCCGGAAGACAGCGCGCGAGAAAATCGTAACCGTCGATCAAGAGCCGTGGATATTAATAAAGGCGGAAGGGCGAGGAACGGGGAGGGAATGGAGCGCGCGAGAAAGAGAGAGAGAGAGAGAGAGAGAGAGAGAGAGAGAGCGGAAGAGAAGCAACAAGAAAGGGGCGACGGCTAGCCAGATTGCTTCTCTATGGAGAACCACCGGGATTACGAGGAATAATAAGTCGAGAGGTGTGCGAACAGGGAAGATACGACACGGGATGATAAAGGAGTACAGGGAAGAAGGCGCGAGAGAAACGTGGGGCGAGAGAGATTACAGAGAGAAGAGACGTGATAATGGGGAGAGAGGTGACAGAGAGAAGAGACATGATAGCGGGGAGAGAGGTGACCGAGAGAAGAGAAACAAGGGAAACAGAATTGAAATAATAGAGACGAGAGAGAAATGGGAGAGATAAGAGAAAAATGAGAGAGATGAGAGAGAAACGAGAGAGATGAGAGACATATTAGAGATAAGAGTGACGTAAGAGAGGTGATAAGGAGAAGAGAGAAAAGGGAACAGAATTGAAATAATAGAGACGAGAGAGAAATGGGGGAGATGAGAGAGATAAAAAAAAGAAGAGACATAGAAGAGATAGAGCGAAGAGAGGATGATGGCCGCAAGGAGGGAGGAATCTCGCGTACCACTAGCCTTGTCCGGCCAACACCTATGGTGTTCGAGAGAAATTGGAGAGAAACAGAAAGAGAAACAGAAAGAGAAAGAGAGAGAGAATTAGGACAAGACAGAGAGAGAAAGAGGAGAAGAGAGAGAGAGAGAGAGAGAGAATCTGTGCTCTGTTGGAAGCACTGATACAGAGCAGAAGCTGCTGCTGTTGCTGCCGCACGGTGTTGTACGCCTCGCCGAAGGCTGGGCAGGTTTTTGCCCCGTTTTTTACACCGTTTATTATAACTAGGAAGCTGCTGTCGGACAAGATACGCTCGGCTCCACTCGCCCCACGATCCCTCGCAACAGTTATTCCACATTTTCGGCGGGCTACGCGTCCAGGTGTTTCTCCAGCTACTCGCGACCCTCGCTATGAATATCGTTCGAGTACGATGGCTTGTATAGCTCAACGAAGCTGGTGCTCGTAGATTTTGTGGCGCCACACCGCGTTCATACGCTTCTCTGTCATTTTCAAGGTCATCTACCTATTTCCTTTAATTCAATTTCATTCATTTATGTGTACTGACAAAGTTATACGAATACAAGCCACCCTATTTTTACAACACAGAACGAAAAGATATGATATTTAGAGCGACAGAGAATCGGCGAATTAAGAGATTATACAGACCCAATAAGCAGAATTTGCAGTTTTGCCAGTGAAAACTCACCGAAGACCTTTCGAGCTGATTTTCTTCCTTTAGAAACCGAATCTGTAATTTACGAGCAATTTTTTATTTTGTTACGCATTTCGTCTCGCACGTTTTTGCAACATGTAGTTCTGTTACACTTCTTTCTGTTCCTGTATATTCTGTTCTTTATCGCAACCGAACAGATCTCTTGTATGATTGTCTTCAATACGATTTCTTGATTTCTAGTATTTTTCTCGTACAACGAATTTCATTTCAAGTTTACGTTTATTTTGCTTCAAGTTTACCTTTCGCTTACTTTACAATCTTTTTTCAGCTTCAAAAGGTATACTTTCTATATTTCTCATATTTGTTTATAGATACGTATTTCGTATGGAATACGCAAGTAAATCGAATGAAATTAAAACAAATAACGAAACGGAACAGCGTTGGTCTCTAGAAGAGCGAATACGGTCGCTTCGATATCGAGAAACAAACGGGACATCGAACGACGTCCCGGATCGATATGCTAAAACGGATGCAGCGATGGAGGATGTGCATTCGACGGGATGCTATCGAAGCAGTGAGTTTAACGCAGGATGGAGCCGGTGCTTGTGGATTCGCAATTGATTCGCATAGGTGGCAGCCGGCGCGCTCCTCTTTGGTCTGTTTCTGGCGTTTTCGCGGGGGGGAAATAGGCAATAATTCTAGGGGAATGAGAGGGCAAAAGGACGATAAGAGAAGGAAACGGGGAGGAACGACGGAAGAAGCCTCCTAGCGAGAACAGCTATCGCGTTACGAACTCGTGAAAAAAAGGGAGACGAGTGTTTGAAAGAGGCGCGCGACCGTGAGCGGGGCGTGTAGTTAACGGAGGCGGGATGGATAGCGTGAGAACGCATAAACTTATAAGGCACGAAAGAGAGTCCGAGGACGGGAGGATACAGAGGCGAACGAGGCGAACGAGGCGAACGGGGCGAAGAAGACACGGGGAGGAGGGAGGGGCGAGCAGGCTGGCTCCTTTCCTCGCCGGTGGAAACTGCTCCTTACAAGAGCCATAGGATAGCCTATCCGTAACACGTCGTTTCCTCCCGGAGAGCCTTTATACCTATCTTTTTCGCTCATTTGCCTCACGTTTTTGGTTTTGCTCCTTTTTCACCCGCGATCGACCTTTTCTCGAACAACTACTAGCTGCCTCGCCGCGAACAGAAGTCACTCCAGAATTTTAGAGGAGCCGGTCATTCCAATTTTTTCTCAAAGTTTCGTGTGATTCGATTCAGTAGCACTCTTCGTTATTAACAGCGATTCCTGGCGTGTCAATTCGTTTTTAACTCTCGCCGCTCTAACCGGCGGTAATACTGCCAAGCTCAACCCCTTGCATTCCGCTGTCATCGGCGAGGCGACACTGAATTATTAATCCTTTGCACTCGAAACCATTTTAACTGGACATTCAAAGTAGTTTCTCTCATCTACAATTTTATGCATATGAAAGTCGATCCTCGCGACTTATACGAACGTTTTTACACTATTGATAGCTTTCCAAATATAAACAAATATGATGATATAAAAATTATTCTCGGACTTGATGTAACAATTTTTGTGACGCCTCAAGATCGCTATACGAGAGCAAAGAGTCAACGTTGTCAGTTAGTCATAAAAAATTCAATAAGTAAAAATACAAAATCTTTTATTTTTTAATTAGAAAAAGCTTCAGAATTTAAAGCGTTGAGCCAGTGTTTCAGCGTTAAACCAATTGTCCTACTCTTTTCAAGTGCCAACGTTTTCCATGCGCTAATAAGATTTCTCAGGTCACACATTTATTCTTACAATCTTTGGCATTGCCCTCCCATTAACTCGCATTATCGTTTCAATCAATAATTATGGGCTAACAATCGATCTATTTTCCGATTCGTTGAATCTGTTCTGTAGATCTATTTCACGAGCATGCATTTCTATTTCACACACCCGTACAATAATCGAAGTAAACTAATGGTCTTCTCCTCGCGTTTACGAATAAAACAAAGAAAATCGTGAATTTCCATACATTTTCGAAGTCTGTAGAGAGGGATCGGAAGCCACGGAGAGACGAGGAACGCTCTGGGACTGGTTTCTAGAAGCGGAAACGGAACGAGCTGTGTAATTTCGAGGCCGAGCCACGGTTACGGTCGAATCCGGACCGTCCGATTAATTAAAAGAAGGAGCCACGGACAAAAGCACGGCTGGTTCGTCAGCCAGAAAGTTCGGCCTGGCCAGAAATCACGGTCCCCACGAAATCGTGCAGAAAACCGGAGCGGAAGCATTAACGAGAAGAAGTCACGGTTACGTGGCCGTGGGCCATGCGCTCTCGCGCTCGGGGTTACCGGAAGTCGAGTGACCGTAGCGGGGCAGGTGAGCTGCTCGATCCCTCGATCCTCCTCCCATATCTCTCTCACTCTCTCTCTCTCCTGTCCACTGGTTGTGTGCGCGCTGCGAAAGAAAGAAAAATGGAAGGAGAGCCCGTAAAGGAAGTGACGTCGCACCATGAGCGAGCGAGCGAGCGAGCGAGCAGGCGAACGAGCGAGCGAGAAGCGAGACTCGTTCACGCGGCGACGGGAGAAGGTGGTGTGGTGCGCGCTCCACCTTCTATCACCTAGGAAAACAGGGCATAACTCTTTCCTGTGCCGCCGCCGCTTCTCGCGTTCGACAATGGAGATTGCAGGCGAATCGATGGGATTCAGGCGAACCGCCGCGGTGCTCTACTTCGATCGAGATTTTACCGCAATATCGATCTTTCCGCGCGTCGACTTTCCCAGTGGGCCATGTTGGGGATCCAATCGCGTACCCCGCCAAATGCGCACGAACCCAAGGTGCCACTGCGAGTGCAGCGATGCAGATTTCCCTATGGGGGACATCTTCGACGGTCGGACACGTGGGACGATCTCCTTCGCGACCGTTTACCGCTTACTACCACGTTTTTTTTCTGTGCATACTGTCATTTGGTGCAATTCGACCGCGAATTTTATGCATTTGCAACAGAAACGAATGACTCAAGTGCAGAGTGAAGAAAAACATTTGCAGTACTTGAGAATATTGTTGCATTGCTGTTAACACTTTGCCGACCGGTAATCTACAAATCAGTCATGGCAATCAATAATTTGCTATCTATTACCGAGGTATTATTGTATCATTTTTAAAATATTAGATACCTTCCGTGGTGAATAAAATAAATAAAATAGATAATATAAATAAATGTTAATTAATGCTAATATTATGAGAATATAAAAAAGTTTACGGCTAAATGACCGGTTGGTAAAGTGTTAACTTATTAGAATGATTAAGAAAGGTGATAAATGATTATGTAGTTCCTACATGTCCTGATTAACGAGGACAATATTTATTTTGCATAAAAATCGGCAGCCTAGTTATAATAGACGAGAACTTCATAAAATCAACTAATACTGGCTCAGTTGTCTAAATAGAATTGATTGTAAATCAATTAATTAGTGATTTTTAATATTATTTGTTACACCAAAGAGTCTAGGTTCTGTATTTGTGAAGAGATTGTAAATACCGCTTATTATACTATTGCAATTACACTGTGATTTTTATGTAAAATAAAAGGTATCTACATCAATAGCAAGAAATAGGAAAACTAGTAAAGAGTTCATTCCTTTTTGCAATACGACATTTCTCAATTCTTCGAGTCCCTCTGCTATTTGAAATTGAAACGATTCGTTGATGCCACAAACCACGTGATATCCGCCGTCTATGTTCTTGGTTCTACTTTGCAACGCGTACAATTCACACCTATTCAAGATCAGGCAGTCTTCGATCAAGATATCTCCGGAAAAGATCTTTCAGCCCGCGATGACGAGACGATATCGCTACATTTTGGCAGGCGATTGTACTTTTCGGAGGGCCGACAAATTTGTTGGGAAAAACGGAGTCGTTCCAGGTGGTAGAGAGCTCGGGGGCAGAGATCGCTTCGGGATCCTCGCGTAATCGCGAAACGGTCGCGCAACGTTCCGCGAATCGCTGCGGGAGGTGTAACGCGTGAAATCACCGAAGGACGCTCGCTTTCTCGCGGAGACTTTCGGCGGGATTGTGGCGAGGGACGGTCGCGCGAGCGCAGTCGAACGATTGTCCTAACGACACAACGACAGTTTTCTCTCGCAACTCGGCCGATTATTGCGGCACGTCGGAACGCGGCTCGTTGCGTGAAAGTCCGCCGTCCGTCCGCCCGTGCACGCGAGAGAGAGAGAACGCAAGAGAGAACGTGAAAGAATACGGGAGAGAACGCGAGAGAACGCGAGAGAGAACTCGGGAGAGCGCGGGAGAGAATGCGAGGGAGACCGAGAGGGAGAACTGTGAGAAGAGGAGTCGTCGGGGGTCGAGGGGGAAGAGTGGAAGGAGGAGGAGGAGGAAAGGGAGGAGGCCGAGGGAGAGGGAGGGAGAGGAAGGGAGAGAAGAGGCGACAGTTTCCGGTCTCCCTGAACACTCGTTCGCTCCGTGGCCTCTATCCTCGTGTGCTCGCCGCGAGCATTTGGCAAGCCACTTTTCCAATGCCCTTTCCGATCGACCGACACTCCGTGATTAGCCTGTCTCGACGCGCTTGCCGTCGCTGTGCCTGTCGCGCCGCACTCGCACACCATGCTTCCGAATTCTCTCAAAATCATCGCCGGTCGTACCATCCGATGTACGTAAATGTTGCCGATTCTGCCGAATCGTTCGATCGACACGATCCGAATGAAATGAAAACAATTTTCTTGAACCGTCGGACTGCGATTACGGGGTCATTCTGTTCCAGCACGCTTACACTTTAATTTCATTTAATTCATTTACACGTTCGAGTAAACGTTCAGTTTTACAATGAAAACGGAAGCATCATTTACTTTAATTGGTGAACAGTTATCAACGAATCGGGTAAACGGTTTATTAAAACTTGAATACGCCGATCTTATCACTACTGTTCTTAATTAATGTTATAGGTCATTAAGTATGAAACGCATTGATTTTATAGGCGAATTATATATAGAGTAAAGTATTTCATACCTAATGATCCCATATATGTCCTGCGAAACGGGTCAGTCGAACCAAATTTCGTTGAGTGCTGTTAGAATATGTTGAAGTTTTTAGTTGGAGTGATCGCTGCTGTTTCACGAAGGCAATTTCACTGATGTAAATACTTCCAGCGAAGAAAAATTTAGTTCTACAAACGACAATTTATGATACATTTATTTTTCATTGAATTTAATATGACTTCATTTTATCTCGCCTTGCTTTATCATTTTACGAACAATACAAACATATTTCTCTGGTAAACTGGTATTTTGCTAAGCAATTGTCAATAAATAAATAAGCATAGCCATATGTTGCGGTAAAATTACAGGAACACGCGATAGACAACAAACACAAAAAGAGAATTTTGACCTGTTGGTGCCTCGAATCGCGACAGTGCGCGGGGGCCGCAGGTAGAACACCGCGCGATGAATAATGCACAGAAGCGGATTATCCTCGAAACGAGTTCTCCGCTTAACTCCCACGCGCCCCGACTACCTTGAGACAGGTGTTCTATGCGTGCACCCGATAACCGATAAAGCTCGTTGCTCCGGCTATCACCTCGAATACGAGAAACGTGTCACGGGACGCTCCCACAGCACGCTTCTTCGCGCGGTTCGACTACGAGAGTTTCCGGTTCTCGAACCGATCGATTTCGCAAAGAAAGAACGAAAAGGAGAGAGAGAGAGAGAGAGAGAGAGAGAGAGAAAGAGAGGAAGAGAGAGAAAGAGCAGGAGAAAATTACGCAGGATGATCTCGCGGGTTTCGAAAGCGGAAAAGGGCGACGAGCCTGGCCCCGCTAAATGCCACGAGCAATTAAACCATTCTGTCGATTAATTACCGCCGATTGGATTCGACGAATCCGCATGATTGATCGACTTTATCGGCGCGCGACAAACGAGTCGACGCTTTGTCCGTGTCTCAGGATCTCTCCTCCCTTATCTACCTTGTCGATCGTCGAAAGCGAGATCCGCCGATCGGACAATCGGACGATCCCGGTACCTCCCTTCGTTTTTTGCAGCGACGCGGAACGTCGCCGACCATATCATTTCCTAATCGAATCCGACGCGACTTTCGTGGGATCGTTGCGCAATCGCAAACAACGCGAAAGAAAAAGCCACCTGTGTCGATCATTCGCATCGCGCTACAGGGCGGCAACCACCCAAATCGATAAAAAAACAATCTGTGACAGAAATCATATATTTATATCGATTTCTTCGATTTTTTGCGATAAGAATTTATACGTGTACAACATCACAATTTGCACGATATCTATTGTCGAATTAAATCAATGTATATGTTATTCTGACTGATTATCGAAATGATTGTCCTATTTGCAAATAATGTTTTTGCAAGCTCTATCATTCATTCAAGTACGATGCAGCTGTATGAATATAACAAGTATTTATACGACTTCCAATTTATAGAATAAAAATATAAGCTTCTACGTCTTTAATTCGATACAGATTTGTATGACGGACAATCATTTCGATGCAGACGAAGTATTCCGGAATGTAGAGGATATTTCTCTGATTTAATCGATAACGATAATAATTTTTAAACAAAAGTGTAATTACAAAACACACTTATCGAATGCACAAATACCAAGCCAATTGAGAATTCATTCGACTGAAGACTCGAAAGCACGCTTTGAAATTTTGCTAAATATAGTTTAGGCAGTAAATCAAAATATTACATTTCAGTCATCTGGAGATGAACTTCTTTAACACCGCGTCACCGCGGTTAATAGTTAACAAGAACAACAATAGATTATACCACATTGTGATTCAAACGTTTAGTAAACTACATTTATTTTTCCTCCTGATTTTCACCGCACTTTCGGAGTGTTTTATCTTTATTTATATGACTTTTTGTTTATTTATTTATTAGCTCATCGTGTACATGATACGAGATGGATCCTTTGTCCATCCAATGATAATGATAATGATAATGATAATAGTAATCTGCGATGCCTTTCAGAATACAGTGTGTGCAGCCCCTCGCCAGCGCGCGGCGATACGATTCATGATTTCAAAAATTGCTGTTACCCATCGTTCTAATCCGTTTCGTCCGATATTTTTCGGCAAGGGTAGCAGTTCCCACGATCCACCCGAAAATCTCGTCGTCGAGATCTCGATCGTCGATTCTTGTAAATTAGTACGAGGAATCGACGGGCCAACAAGGCGGACGGCGCCGTCTCGTTTTAATTTCAGGACCGAAGTCGAGAGAGGGGGGGGCAAGGAAAAGGAAGAAGAGGCGAGACGAGCGCGAGCGAGCGGGCGACCGCGAGAAAGAGAGAGGGAGCGCGCGAGAGAGAAGGGAGAGGGGGCACGTAGTAAGCGTAGTAAGACACGACCGGAAGTTCGAAAGGGGAAGCCCCTCGTGGAGGCCGGGGAACTGGAAACGGCCGAATGCTCGTCACGAGCCTCGCCGGCCGCCCCGAACAAACCCAGCCAGAAAGAAAGAGAAGCCAACGAGAGAGACAAAGAGAGAGAGAGAGAGCGAGAGAGAGAGAGAGAGAGAGAAAGAGAGGGGAAGTAGAGAGAAAGAGTGAGAGCATCGGAGAGAGATCGAGAGCGGTCTCGGAGCGAGGCTCGAGGGAGAAAAACGAGCAAACGAGAAAACGAAAGGATTTTACGGGCAGAGGCTGCTAAACGAGCTGCGGATCAAAGGGCGGCGTATTAATTGATATTAATTGCTGCTCGGCCTCTCGGCTACGCTCGTCGAACAGGACGAGCCACTCTCCCTCTCTCTCTCTCTCTCTCTCGGTCTTCTGCTTTTCTGGAAAGATAATCATCCTCGACAGAAATAGCTCCTCCAGCGACCTATATAAGTACGCTTCGGTCCCCGCAAATCATCTTCGATCCTCGAGCGATCGTGTCGCGTTGCTCGAAGCTAATGTCTACTCTGTCTGGCAGGGGTCCGGCGACGAATCGCCGATAAATCGTCGATAAATCGTCGAGGAGTCGCGCGTGTCCGGCTACACGGATACAGCCGTGTACAACACGATCAATTAACAATCCCTGGACACGGCGTCGCAGTCCCCATAAAAAACAAGCACAAAGAGGAAAACGACCGGGAGAAGGTGGATGCGGTGGAGGAGGAGGAGGAGGGGGAGAAAGTCCTGCACGCCTCCGAAATATGTAACCGACACTTCGGGAAGACGTTGTTTCTCGCAACGAAGACACTGCACAGTGCACAGTGTACTCTAACACAAGGCAGTGTACATACGTCGGTTCGACAAAAGCCCGACGAGAGAACACGATCATGCGGCCAACACAGTGGGAGTATGTCCAAGAATGAGTAATACGGAGAGAACACATACACGCAGAGAGAGAGAGAGAGAGAGAGAGAGAGAGAGAACGAGAGAGGGGTATAGAGGGGGACACAAAGGGCCCGGTGTCGAGGGAGAAGGAGCACTAATGAATGACTACAAAAGGAACAGGTACAGAAAGAAAGACGGAGAGATGGACGGTACGAGAGAGAAAGAGAGAGAGAGAGAGAGAGAGACGGAAGCAGTGAATGAACGCCGGGGAAAGAGAGTCCGCGAGCTCTTCGCGCGGGAGAGATAGAGAGACGGAGCGAGGTAAGCCGACGGTAGCACGCACGCCAAGGGGATAAGGGACGTCACACGAGGGTGAGCCAGCACGGAGAGGAGAGTTATTTTGGTGCGTGTATCGAAATCAGAATGCAACAAGTGACACATGCGTGCCTCTACTGCCGTGGCCAGAAACATTGCTTAAATCTCCAGGCCGACTCCCCTACGCCCTACGCCCCGTGCAACGAACATACGCTTCTAACTTTAGATCCGCCATCGGGAACTTGACAGACTCGGCCTCCGCTTTGACACGCTTCCCTTCCCATCCCTTTCTATCCCTTTCCTTTCCTTTCCTCTCCTTCCCGTCGTTGCTAACAAGATTTCCGAGAACCGTGGCTCATCTCCGAGCGAACGTTCGATCGCCGATATTTATTGCCGTTCGATCGACGAGCCGCTTTCGATTTACCGCCGTTCAACGTTCGGTCCCAGCTCAAACTCTGCTACAATGATTAACACGTTAAAGGCGGGAGTCGTAGTACTACGATTTATCTCGACTGTAGCTTAAAGACGGGAGTCGTAGTAATACGATTTATCTAGTGTTTAGTTCTTTTTTAATATTTCTTGTAGCTTTAAGAGTTTAAATAAACTTTTTGAAGTCTAAATTTTTTTATGATTACACAAAATATCGCCCGCTCTAGGACGAAAAACGAGGCGGGGCGGTCGCCACGTTACCTAGCATACTTCCGTCAAGATACCCCGCCTTTAATGTGTTAAAAGTGATTGGGCGATATGGGAAAATTCGGGAGAATGGCAAGCATTATTGACACTAAACCTACCCCAGCGCTGGTCAAGCGACCGGTTTCACGTTTCATAATTAAAAATGTCGAATGTATCTTTATTCGGGCACACACGATTACAAAAGTTGTGAAAAATTTTAATATATTCTATCTTGTACTTGTTATAAGGGGCTTTTAGACATTGGTAGGCGAGTGTTAACTCGACGGGATACAAAGAAAAATTAACGCCAGATTTACGGATCACGCTGAAAGCAGCCATTTATATTAGCTTATAAAAACAACAATAAGACATTTATTCTGATTTTGAACTAGCTTTGGTGCTACATTTGCCGCTGGTAACACACATATTGTATAACAGACTAAGAAATTTGCAATCTAAGTAATCGTGAATTAAAAAGTGAGTGATCCGTCATTTCGACGGATTCCGTAAAATTCGTAATTCCGTAAAAAAACGACGGATTCCGTACGTTCGATCTGACGATAATACTGTTCAAGAAAAGCATTCCAAAGTCACGATTTTTAATACTCCGAATGAAGGTACTTTTGTCTCGATAACAAGAATTTATACTGCAATATAGGGGTGCAATATGGGGCGCGCCTCCCGTCGTGTTAACCGTTCATATCGCAATAAAAGTTTAATTTTTCCGTTTTAAAGGACCAACGCAGTTTGTCTAAAATTAGATAAACGCGCTTTCTGTAAGCTCTACAAGTTTCCAACAAACTCGGTCTACAAAACACGGAGCAATCGAGCAATCAAAATTGAGCAATCGATCTGCCGGAATTTCCGAGAAACATCTTGGACCGTGGAGCCGCGATTGGAACTCGGCGAAAATGGGCGCGGGAGGAGGATGATCGATTGCCGTGAAGGTGTTCCCCGTCCCGAAACCCGACGTTCCACGAAGCGGAGGCACAGTTAGCGAGAACGAGGCATTCGTATGCAGCGTGCCGGCCGTGTAGACGGATAGGCGATCGTGCCTCGCCTGGCCGGTTCGTCCCGTTCATTCACTAACCCGCTTCGTACTCCAGTACATTATTGTTAGACAACTGCCCGTTTCCGGCGCTATCGCTTCTACGTGTTTGTCATATTTTCGTCGGCCATTATGGACGTCCGCAACCGAACGGAACGCGGCATTATCCTCCGGTCTTTCCTTCGTTCTCGCAAATTTTCGAAACCGCGACGGACGGTCGCGTCGCTCGAAGAAATCGGAGCTAAGCTCCTCTCTTCTCTTCTCTTCTCGCAATTCTCATCGAAAGAACTCCTTTCTCCACGGGGCAACTTAGCAGTTTCAATTCATCCGTCGAATCCTGCAGAATTATTTAACGAAGGACTGAAAATGTTATATTAATATGGATTTGTAATTGTATAAATGAAATAATTGATCACGCCATAACTCCGCGCACGCAAAAATGAAAATAATTGAACAATCTTAAGAACTATGAAACTATATGTTGCGCATGTTGAATAGTAATTATTTTCACTAATCTTTGTACCTAGCAATAGTATCACTAATTATTAGCGATAATAATTTGTGCTAACCGATAATATTCTCTGTTCGATGAAATGAAAAAATATATAAATAATATTAATAAATTTGCTCAGATTTAAAAATTAGCTTATCCGTTCATCTATTAAATCTTGCTAATTTGATCAGGATCTGCAAGATATCAGGATACTGCAAAAGTAGTTCATGACATATTGCTTAATTTTAATATGATTTTAAATGAAGTATTACGTAAAGTTCTAACAACTTTTTTAGGCTTTTGGTGTAACAGTCAAAATGTTAATTAGTATATCCAGTGCAAAGCTGGTGCGACAAATCTAACACGGAATCCAACAATTACTAAAGAAAGCCATTTTTTAATAAGTTTACAGCAACAATAACACATTTTTTTTGAACGAGTGTTACTGCAATATTAAGCGCAAGTAACACATTGAATAAATAAAGGATAAATGTTTGAACCCACTTAAAATGTATAATCTCAATAATAGTCAAGAGAAAAATTAGTGACCCGTCATTTCAAAATGGGTTTTGTAAACCTATTGTTGACTGCAGAATACAAGTCGAGAAAATAGGAAATCATTAGAAGCTTGAACTACTTTCTACTTGGGGATCGGAACCGCGTTAAATTCATTCTGGCATCGGAATCGTAATCGCGGGGACCCCGGTTTTCGCGGTTCTCGAAGCTCGACATTACGATGTCGATCTCACACCTGAGCAGGAGAGCGTGCCTTTCGTGTCGCGCGGTAACAGATCGTTTCCGGCGCGCGCGGAGCCTCCACGCCGGAAGAATTATTCAATGGCGTAGTCGCTAACTGCGACTACTCGATAGATCGCTCTGCGCCGATACCGGCCGCCGAGCCGAGCAGTACCGAGCGACGCCGAGCGGTGACGAACGGTGCCGAGACGAGCTGTGAGACGAGCCGCGCGATCTAACGGAACGAAACCGCCAGCCAAAAATTACGATGCAAATGAAATCGCGTGGAATGCCGACGATCATGCGGTTTCCTAATCTTCGTTTACACTTATTCAAATCTCCTTTGCCCAGTGACCATAGACTTTCGAATGTCCGACGCTTACTTCCATCGCCCGAAGCGGATTGTCGTTATTTGGGTAATAACAGTTTTAACTGCTGCTTTTTGCAAACAAAGCTACAAATACTGATTTCTGTCGGCTGTTTGCAAGGCGTGGAGAAAATTCTTTGAAAACGTTTACTATCCAAATCTATTCTTTTTCTTCGAATTATTCATGTTCTTTTGCGTATGTTCTTTAAGCTTACTATTTTAAGTATTATTTTCTTCCAGCTTAATAATGAGAAACAATAAAGAACGGCGACATTATTGTGACCAGATTACAGATTCTATGTATTTACGACAAGAACGAGTATCTAAAACAGCAGAGAGTTTAGAAATTCTTAATAGCGTCAATGTACCGTTCCCGGCCGGTTAAAATTGTTTAACTGAGAATTAAACTTCTAAGATACTCTAGTGTCTTGCAACAAATGCGACAACCTTTTCTTGCGCATAATTTCAGTACAACTATACCGATAAAGAAAGTAGAGCGGGCGGTAAAAAGAAGAAATTGAAATGATTGTTATCAAAGGCAGGAGGTTTCCGTTAAATATGCTTTAAATATAAATATACAGATATAGAGACAAAATTTTCTTCGCACCTGCAATTGTTTTTGAAAAACCCTCTACGTGAAATCAGAACTTCTTTAGTAGATTATAGATTTTATAAACGAACCATCTGCCAAATATTCGTACGATAGACTTTATAGGACCTATCGAACAAATTCCCGATAGGAATAACAGCCATATAGAAGATTAAATATACTGCTCGGAAGAATTACGATATAGAACAATATTGGATAAAAATTGGCCAACTTCTAGGATAATGTGATTATTTTAAAGGTTTACTTTAATGTGCTGTAACTCCGCAGACAAATTTCTTTAAATTGAAAGGTAGGTGTCGAACTTCATTCGGCCGTAAGCGACATCTTAGGGAGAGATTGTCCAATTTGTCAAGCTTAGCTATTTTCAATCTGACAAGCATGGCCTCGCATTTACTACAGTGGCAAGGGTGTAATGTCAGCACAGTATCTTAAAGTAGAGGTTTCAAGCTTTAATTTGAAAGGAAAGTCATCACCCTACGACAATTTTTCGCGTAGTTGTCGTCGATCCAAGTTGGTAAATTCTATGCAAAATTTGTTTATGTTACGAATTCTTGAAACTCTTCAGGGATGAATTTTTATAGTAGGGAACAATCTATGTAGCCCCTTGTCGTACCATTTTCTTTAAAATTTCTATGATTAGAAATTTTTGGATTGCACTGATTTCTTCGAAGAAACAAGAATTTTATATTTATTGTGTGCTTACATCTACTCGAATGTTTAAATATTGGTAAGAAGACGATAAATTTGATTCCTATTTAAAGGAAGGGATGAACACTCATACCTAACAGCTTATCGATAGAAATCTCCATCGCTCGTTAAAGTACGGCAAGGGGTTAATTGTTTCGTTTTATTTGTCACCTATCTGATTTCATTCGATGAGATTTTGTTAGTATTGCCGAGGGATTCTGTAGCGAATAGTTTTTCAACTGGCTCCCATTTTCTTTACACTTAGAATAATTATAATTTCAAGTAAAATGAACGTACGCATACCGTGGTCAAGGGCGTGAAGAGGTTAAACATTGTATGTATATATCGATTCATGCAACTTGAAAAATTCAAAGTGTCGTCCAGGGTTAAATTGAGAGCGATCGAGGCGCGTGTCTCGGGCTCGATCTACTCGAAACTTTCGTCCGGTATTCATTAAATTCTCGTTAACCGGTAATCTTCGAAGAGGCAAACGCCGTTGGTCTCGGAAACGTACGAATTCGAGGAACGGTTACACAACGTTAGATATAGGATGCGAGGATGGAAATAGAGTGTTGTCTAATTTCGGTTTCTCCGAAGATGACTATAAAAGCGTCGGGATTTGCATAAGCTTCCGCAGTCTGCCGGCCGGTGATGCATATCGGTAGCATCGACTCGCGGTCTCGCCGATCTTGGATCTCGGCGAGCGAGATTCGAGCAGAGATCGATCGGGTCTCACGGAGGGTCTCGAAATGTTCCGGAAGGGTGAGTGCTCCGTTTCCGTGGCGGGTTGAGGGTCGCTCTAAAGTCTAAAGTCTAAGGCGTCGTGCACGGCAACCTGAACACGCGTGTCCCTCCTCGGCGAGCGCAGTCCGAAGGACTCTCTCTCTCTCTCTCACTCACACACTCCCCTGCTCTCTTCTTCGCGGGTGAAGAAGAAACGTGGTCACAGAACACAACAAGGTGGAGGCAGGAGGCGGTGAACAACCACGAGGAGGAGGACGAGGTGGACGAAGCGGAGGAGGAGGAGGAGGAGCAGGAGACGGAGGGTAGAGGCAGGGTACGAGGAGGGAGTTCGCAGAGTTCTGGCTGGGTGAGCACACGTCCGGTCATTATCGGAGCTTATCTACATGAGCACACCTCAAACGTACCCAACCAGACCCGACCGTTCGCTCGCGTACGTACCGAGACTCGCGCGTTACCATTGTGCCCGTGTTTAGAAACCGCGTCTCTGTCTCCTCTTTCTGGCCCGAACGAAAAATTACGCTTCACTTTACCTGGCCCCGAAGGTCCACGCCTCCATCGAGCCACGAGCGCTGCACGAATCACTAAAGTTTGTTCAAAGATCACTTACCTAGAACAGAAAGAATATCATTTCGTTAAAACATGCAGCGATCGCTTACACAGTATATATGGATACGCGCTAGAGATCTACGCTCGATTATTTCAACTACGTCGAATATTTAATAAAAATTACAGCCATCGAAGTATAGCGTTCTCCAAGCAACGACTCGCGTCTCGGTTAGTGTGCCTTTCTTTACATTGAAAGACGATTCGCTTGGTATCATGCGTCGAAAGCATCGTCCAACTTATTATTAGGTCAATATCGGTCGACCTTCAATATTCGTAGCACGATAATAAGGGAAGCGATAATATTTGAACGAAACAATCATTACTGATACGGGAATTAGATGATAATGTCAATAATGCGAATAACATTAACAATAGGAGTTAATGTATGTAATAATAACGGTAATGAGAATAATGTGAATAGTAATAACAATAATAAGAATAGTGCTAATAGTAATAACAATGATAAGAATAACATTAGCAGTAATGCCAACAAAGTTGAAAGAATGGCAACCGATGAGCAATCGGTCTAAACTGCGGATCTCTATGCAAAATGAAAATGTCGTCCACTAATTCCATAAGACAAGAACCGAATAATAGACGTATTTCTACGTTTAATAATTTGAATCGGTTGGGAATAATGTAGCAGTACTATTAAATTCTCCTAATTTCGTATTCGCTAATAAAGGTAATTATTAATCCGCAGTCTAGTAATACCTAAGTTATTAGGTCGCGATGCAAGGATTAGACGAGCTATCCCAGCGCGAATGTCTGCGCGATGACGATCGGCTCCGGTCTAGACTCGCTTTCGAGGCGCTTCCGCTCGGTTTCGGAATAATATTTCAGGTGCGACTCTCCGCGAGAGGTTCGAAGAATGGAGCCGGCCCGGCTGGACAAAAGAGAGGATGCAAGGTCTAATTTCGGCGAGGGCCGCGGGTTTCGTCATCGCGACGGGTTACGTTAGCGGATTGTCCGCGGGCAAGTGGAACGACGACGGACCGTTTTCGAGGCGCAGAGGCACAGAGGTCAGCGACGACCTGCGCGAAGAGGGCAGCAGCGAGAGGTGGAAGCACGCTTCGGTGCTCCCGGCGTAGCGACGAGTCGAGTTGAGTCGAGTCGAGTCGAGTCGAGTCGAGTCGAATCGAGCAGAATCGAGCCGAGAGACGACCTCGACGACTCCTCTGCCCGAGGACTGGACAGAGGTACGATTAAATGGTAGATTCGGTGTCTCGATTATCGACGATCACCCTTCCGATACGGACGCTTATTACAAAGGGTTGGCCGAAACCCACCTCCCATTTAATCGGTCCACTTTGCTATTTGGAGATACTGCTTGCACCCGGAACGAATCTCCTGTTTCGATCGTGGAACTTAATTGCGCCTTGGCGACTATGACGTGTCGCGACTCTACGTGCATCACTTTGTACTCTTCTCGATGGAAACTATTATGTCCATGGGATGGATGAGTAACGAGACCCTTTGTACATTACGAAGAGCTAACTTAATATTTTGCGGAGACGACATATTAAGAAGAGGCAATCGATCGTGTCACGGATACGCGTTTGGTGGGTCATCATAACCTACAGGGTTTTATAGTGTTATTACTATTGCCAATAATAATCCTACGCTTGGTAACGACTTCACGTCGGTTACAAATATTTTCGAAAACTGCTAATGTATATTGCGGAAATTAAAGTAATATAAATATAAATAAATATAAAAAAATAGATATTTGAATATTTTTCCAAATACGCATAAAAAAACGTAGGGTTGAAACAGTGAAATATGGTATCTAATGCTTTATCCTTATACATTTAAAAACATGTAAGTGTTTCATTATTCAGATGATACTATTAGTTACGAAATAGTCAAATATCTACAAATCACTAATAATTTAAGTGTTTCAGTTTTGAATTGGAACAGCGTTATATGTTGAGCTGGGTACACTCTTGAATAGAATATTGAACCTGAAAGACACGCGACTATTGTATTAGTATTGAGAATACAAAACCTCGATGCCTAACTTTCGCGTTAAACATCTGAAAGACCATTAACTGTCTGGCCCAAAAAGCGGACATCGTTAGCTTCGGTATTCGACGCTCTATATTGTGCAAAGTCTGTATTGTGAGTCAAAAAGTCTGAGCAATAAATGCGTGGGTTCTTCTTCTAAAAGCCGACTGCATAGGAAAATAATGGCGGTGATTTATCGGCGAACATTCGACGACTCCTTTTTCCGATGTTTGAAACGTTTCGACGGGCCGTGCAACGAGAGATCGCTCTAAAAACGCAACGCGCAGTCCCGTCACGCAACAGAGTTGCAATTTGCGATAGGTACAGCGTGTATGCTCGACGCAAATGGGCCTTTTTATCTTGGATCGCGGCCGAGGGCTGGTGAAAAATCGCCGGTGGCCGGCGATGCGTGAACTCGAAACGGCCGGGGAACACGGGCAAAAGAGGACGAAGCTCCGCAACCTCGCCGAAATGCACGAGCTGTGTTTGCTATCCGGCATTGTCTTCCACCTCCTCGAGCACTCCCCACCCCCTCCTCAGCCGTCGCGCCGGTACACCCGGCCACGCTCGCCGGAGACGCTCCTCACGCGCTTTAATTAACGATCGATCTCTCTCTCTCTCTCTCCCTCTCTCTCTCTCTCTCCCTCTTCGTCGCGCTCGCGTATTTGACGATCCTCGGCTTTGATCTCTTCCTCTGCCCCCTCCTACTTTCCCGCTCGTCGCAAGACTCGCCGCATGCAAATACGCTGATTAACGTTCCTCGTACGACGGCGACGCCGACGTCTTCATTTTTCTAGTCCGCAGCTCCGCGGAAACGCATCCAGGAACGTAACTGGAGCCTGTCTCTGCCCGATGTCCCATCTGTTAATTATTGCTACGTCGCATGTGCCCTCGCCGATTGAAGAATCGCTTTGCCGCGATTACGGAAAATTCTCCGAGCCTGTAGATCTCGTCGGTAGAAAAATCTTAGCGGAATGTCGAGCGACTATTCGAACGGGAGCGTTCGAATCGCAGTCGAGTAAATCATGTTTCTATCATTGTCGGCACGAGAGAATGTTATGGTTTTTGCTAATACATATCTTGGTCACTGACCAAATTTCCTGTTGAAATAACTTAGTGCAAAGTTAATTTATAGTAATTTCTTAATTGTAAATTTATAATATATTGCATGGACTGTTTATTTTTTAATTGAATTATTGAACTTTTGAACTATCGAACTGTTTATTCGTCGATTCTCTGTTAGTTTTAATGCTACGACTATCGAGCTCTAATCTCGTGACTAATGTATATTGATATATTAACAGCATTTGATTTATTTAAACTGCCTACGATTTTCATCATAATATATGCTTGAACGAAGAAGTTCGTCTAGAAATTTCAGACAAAAATATTTTTATAGTATCAGAGATTCTAAAAAGAAAAAATCAGAATCCGGTTATGTCGACTGGCTTGGTAGTTCTAGTGTTAATATGAAAATTTTCTTCTGTGTTGTAAAATTAGGCGTTTGCCTGTATACATAAATGCGTAAATAAATTCAATTAAATAATTCATATCGCTTGTCTTTTTAATAGTTAATGCGCCGATGAAGACTTCGCGCGTAGTCTACTAAATACGAGTATTGTTCGCTTTATTCAAATCGAAACAACAGCCAATAATGAAAATGAATAAAGTCGTACAAGAAATACAAATTATCACTTGTAATATCACACGTGATCCACTAGTATACGAACGCTAATCGTTTCTTTTAAATCGAAACAAGGTTCGATTCTTGTATTATAAAAATTTGATAAAAAAAAAATTATTAATGACGAAGAGGTGCCAATCGATCTCGTTGTAGAATAAATCGTAGTTCAATGGATGACACGGGTCAAAATTTTCAAAAATTCCAGTCAAATATTGAAGCGACTAAATGGAGACTAACTTTGGGAGATGAAATAGAATACGATTTCGTAATTGCCTCGTCGGAAAGACATCAAAGGAATTTGTTCCGCGCGATGATATCTGATCGAATGCTCCGGTAAAAGATCGGTAGGATCGGCGGATCTTGGTGTAAGGACGCTCGATCCTCGCGGCAGCAGGTACGAGGAGATGTTTCGCTTTCGTCGCAACGACTCATTGAAATCGTCGGATAACGAGCACGCGACAAAAAGCGGCCGGAAAGTCGACCTTAATCGTTTCTCCCGCGATCGAGCGTCGCTTCCGGCGCCATCGATCATCCCGCGCGACTTTCCTCTGGAGCGGATCGGGCCGGAGCGGACCGACGGTCTGTTTGCCCGCGCGGAAAGCATCCGTGAGTAGGTCTCTGCGGGAGAGTTTTTCTGCGCGGACCGGTGCCGCGTAAAGGAAACAAGCGTTCGCTTGCTGTACGCGGCCGCGAATTAAAAAGCTAATGGCCGTCCGCGCTGTTACTTAGTCGCTGTTACTAGTTTCACGCTGGTACGTACTCGCTGCGCCGAACGGTGAATTGGATCGCGGCGGTGCGGCGGCGAGGCGGCGAGGCGGTGAGGCGGTGCGGCGGGACGCGCGGGTACGCGGCGGTGTGAAAAGGGAAACGGGCCTTGCTCGGCTCGACTCAATGAAATCGCGCGAGCGTAAGCTTGCGCAACCGCCGCCGATTCCAGCGGATAAAAACCGGAACGCTTGCAGATAAGACTCTGGATAACTGAAAATGCATTAGCATCGGCTCGCGCGAGAGAGAGAGAGCGGAAGAGAGAAGGAGAGGTGTTGTCCCCTGTTTCCCGGCGAGATACAGGTTCCGCGGACTGGAAACCGTGCGAACTGGAGATCGTGCGTCGGCGGTTGTGACGCACGAAAAATCGACGATCGATCCCCGGTCTCGCGAAACCGTGTCACGATCGAGCCGAGAAACGAGATCATTAATGGAGCGTGAATATGAAAGGATCGACCTTACGTTTCATTGACGTTAACGAGACCGTTTCGCGCCGGAGAAGGTTGACTCGTCGAGCGGGAAACGCAGCGTCGCGCCGCATCGCACCGACGACGGAGCCCCCATCTATCGAAAGGGATTAAGAGATTCGGATTAGGGCCAGGGGTCGGGAAGACAGACGATGGCTGCGCCTCGAAGAAGAAACTGGCTTCTCGAGGGAGTACACCTCGCGCGGCGTCGTCGTCGATACGCCAATAAACGAGCAGCGAACGCGGGAGACAGGGCGAAACCAGGGACTAATGATAGCTCCGGGCGACGATTAGCGCCTCCGTCGATCCCGGGACCGCGACTGTCTTCGATGCCTGACGGCGACGAACCTTCTAAAGGCTTATTTGCTTCGGTTTAATTAATTGCCCCTCGGCCTATCCTTTCTGTGAGCTGTTTCGTTTCGTGTTCTCGCCGCACACGGAGCACACACCGAAAATCGGCCCTGCGAACCTATCGCGAGGAACGAGTTTTTCGTTTATTTCGTGTCGAGTCCGCGAATCGTGGTTCAATGGCTCCACGATTTCCAATCTCTCTCTCGCTCTCTTTTTCTTCGCCGTTCAATCGATATCTTAATCGCGTAGCCGAAGCGTCGTGAATCCTGCCGCTAATTATCATTCTTCCGATACTCTTATCTAGAAGCAGCCGCTTTGAGACGCTCTGAACGCTTTATTGCTGGTCAGAAACGGGCACAGTTTTAATTGGACGATTACGATGGTCGTTCGCCGATCAGCTTCGAATATTCCTCGGATGTAGATCTGGCCATTCTCTGGTTCTAGATTATTGTCAAACGTCTCGGTCCTGCTCGCGACGGTGTTCGAAATCGGTGTAGACGGCAAATTAAGAGACCCCGCAAGTCTCTTGCAACAGAACGAGGGCTGATTACTATAGCGAAGCGTTTTTCTCAGCACAGATAGGCATAATCAAGGAAGCGAAATGCAAATGTAATTATGAAAGCGAGAGTTTCAATCACGTTTTATGACGACGTTCATTATATGACTCAGAAAGGAAAAAAAAAATTAATGAAATCGCTGCACACGTTATATTGGCTATCGATTGTTCTAAATGTTAATATCTTTACCGAATATCGAACTTTGCTTTTGTATTTTTGACTTGAACGAGGATTGCAAATTGCAAATATCAGTTCTAACTATACATATACATGTAATGTGTTTTCGTTTGTCACACACATAGAGAGCGTTGGTATAAAATCGAAATAACTTTCTTCCCGTCCCAATAGTATGACTACATTGCGACCAGAGTCCTCTCGTCACTAGAAACTGAAAATATCCAGGTAAAAAGAACTTCAACTAATTAAAATGATTGCAGAAAGAAATGGAATTGTATTTGGCACCTACAGCAACTTTCGCTAATATTCTTATAGAATACTTTCTAGATGATTCTATCGTTATTTCAAGTTGTAGTAAAATTGTAACAAAGTGGTTCAGTCATTGTCTAGTATACTAGATCCACTATCATCTAAAAGAAAAGGATTCCAGTTTTAACAAAGTTATCACGGTTTAAAAAATATCCGAATATTAAGGAGAGTCACTTTCAATTGACACAGAAAAGTTGTATTTTCCATAAAGATCATCGGTCTAACGATAACAGTTTCCCAGAGGTGCTCGATCCGCCAGAGATTAAGCGTACACGAGAGATTTTTCTGCGACCACGTACGACGGAAGGCGTGGATTTGCATCGAGAGCTCTGTGCACCGTAGATCGGCAGGAACAGCAGGGTGTGTGCAGCAACTGGTGTTGAAAAAGGGGTTAAAGCACGGAAAATTGTTGCGAGGGAGACGGCGGAGCGAAGGAACGAAGCCAGTCCGGTAGGTAGGTAGGTAAATGACGTATAGATGCGTATCACGCACAATGCAGGCTCGTGAGAGCCTGCGTGCGCTCGCTCCCACGCCGGTTTTGTCTGGGCGACCGACCCAGACCAGCCCTCTGTCGCTCCTCGAACTGCTACAAAGGATTCTCATCGCTCACCTGCGAGAGCCGTTCGCCAATCTAGTTTCTCGCGGTCGAGCGAAACAGTTTAACCTGTTAACTGGCGGGGACGAGCAAACTCGTCTCTACACAACAAAGCCTTTCTCGATTTTGTTCACGAACCCAATATTTCCCTAGCTTTATCTTTACTTATTCGTTTGGTCGTTTGAACGGGGAAATCCTACGTTACGTAAAATAAAAAGAAGTGAAATTTTAAAATAATCAGTGGACTAGGAGCCAGCCCTAAAGACTAGATCTAAGATAATTGTTCGAGAATTGTTCACGCCGTTTACTAGTTCAGGCAAAACGCTGTCGACTCTTCCACAATTATTTTTATAGCTTATCGTTCACATGTCTAAGTTTTATTCTAATTTCTTACCCATTATTTAGTAACTTTTCTTTTCTATTTTCATTTTAACAACCGTGTTGCTTGTGGCTCTGATAAGTTTTCACTTTTTATTATTATTATCTGATATACACATATTCAATATACTACACTATTTCTTGTCTTTTGCTTTGCGTCATCAAATCCATATTTTTATATTTGTTGTACTCGTGTGACTTATTTGTTATTATTATCATTATTATTTCTTATCACTATAGCTGATTTTATTCCCGGTCATGTGTATTTTATTTGGATGATTTACCACGGTCTAGTAACACCAGTGAATAAATGAATAACAATAATTAATAACCGAGTATCATTATAATGTACCGCGGCGATCCTAGATATTACAAATAAGGTGAGAAAAGTATTACAGAGATCTGATGCGTCGCAAGAACAGATCGCAGTTGAATTAATCGAAGAACGCAGAACAATTAATCGTAGAAATTGTTGAAAGATTATTTGAAGGAAAATGATCGTGAACGACGCGAATCCGATAAACCTCGAAAGGCGGTCCGAAGTTCCGACTGTATTATTACGAAGCGGAAACAATAACCGGATTCCATAGAATTAGGTTTAGCATCGAGCTAATTACAACTGTCGAACGAACAGGTAGCATTGCGAGTTCTTTACCGATAACGAACAGATCACTATCATTCCGAGCATAGAGGATGACGACGGATGAAGGACGACGAGGACGGCGACGCGGTTCCTAAATCGGGCAAATGACCACAGCGAGCGAGCGGCGCGGTGCGGTGCGGTGTGGTACGGCGCGGCGTTTTGCGCAAGCAGGAGAGCGATCGTTACGAGGCCCCATAAAACGCGATTCCCCGGCGAGGTTTCGCGGAGACGCGACGGATCGAGCCGATTGCGAAATTGTTGGCTGCAAAAGGTCGGTGATCAGGCTGTTTTTCGCCGGCCTTCGCAGCAGCTCGCAAGCAGCTCTCCGTCGAGAGCGGCGCGTCGGTGCGCGCCTTTTCGATCGAGCAGAAACGCTACCGGCAATAAAACGGTCCGCGGTCGTCCCGACACGCGAGCCATTAATTAATCCATTAGGCCAGTTACGTTGGCCGCAGTCCTCTCTCCCGTTTCGCGTGCAAATCCTCTCACTCCCGTTCTCTCTTCTCTCTCTCTCTCTCTCTCTCTCTCTCTCTGTCTCTCTCTCTCTCTCTCTATTTCTTTGCCTCCCTCCTGCGGCCGCGTACAGGAGACCGTTGGGCGCGCGCTGCGCGCCGTTCAGATAATTAATCCCTGCGAAATAAGAAACGAATATTGCGTTGCGAATTCTGCTTCATTGTCGGTGCACGCCGGCTATTCATCGGTTTTCTCGAGCATCCCGGCTACCGTGCTCTGCCGCTCTCGCTCTCTCTCTCTCTCTCCCGTTTTTGTATTTTTAACCGTATCGCGGCTCATCACGGCTGATCGCGGCGAGGTCCCGACGTTTATGCCCTCTGTAAACTACCCGAACAGGCCGAGGAGAACTCGCGCTCTTTCCGATCCCTGCGCGCCTCTAAATCCGCTGCGGCCACGATGATGCCTCCTTCGCCGTCCAAGCTTACGCCTCGTCCGTTCTCTGCTCGTATCGGTACTACGCTATATCCACTGTCCGCACTCGAACGCGGGGAAAACGGAGAAACAGAGAAGCGATGAAGTATCACAAATAGCCGCGGTTACATTATTGAACTCCGTCGCGCTCCCAGACGATTTCTGTATTTCGAAAATAAGAAAAATAATTAACGCGTTGAGCGCTACGCGCCGGTCCCTAGATTTTCTGTTCGGACCGACGACAGATGTTTCGTTCTTCTATCGCGACGAATGTGTCGGTCCTCGCGTTCCTGTGAGACTGAACATTGAAATTACGCGATATCAGTTTTTGTTTGGTCGATCTGGACCGAGAAGTCTAGCGTCGGTTCCTAGGGGACGGCGCGTAGCGCTTAACGTGTTAACCGAGACAGTTGCAAACGCCATCTGTCACGTTCTCATACTAGTAGAATTACATCTCTGGAAAACGAATAGCGTGAACAGTATCGATTCGATGCAAAAGTAATGGGGATTTCTGTCGAAGAAGCGCGAGTAGTCTCTTTCTGCTGGGTGAAACAGGTGTTAAAGACCGCGCGGGGGCAACCGTTTCGAGGAACGGTGTAAAATGGTAAGACGGAAATTGAGGATAAAAAAAAATACATGAATTAATCAGCATTTTGTACGATACTGTTGCCAACGTAATACAGTGCGGTGCGGACTGCAGAACGGGTAGAGCTCAGCGGTGTAGGATTTTCCGTAAGGGGTAAGAACTTCTGTGGGGGACAAGTGCCGACGTCTTTACATCATCATAATAATTTATGCCACATCTTTTGCCATGGTATTCGATAACGATCTCGTTCGTTTTCTCTATACGCACCTTTGCATGTTTATTTATTTATTTATCGAATATGTACGGGAAGTTATCCGTTCCTTGTAAAATCGTGAAAGAAAAGAAATAGTACGTATGTTTAGACTGACTTTGATACAGAGTTAAACTTTAGAGTTTCGATCCGAAGAAAACACTGCGACAACGTTTGTTTGTTAACCTTATCCGCATGCGAATCGATTTCTTCAAATTTTTCAATTGTTCTTCCGATTTGCGTGCTCGATGGACGATTTTCTCTTCCATGTTCTGTGCAGAATTCTCGTCGAACTTTTACGTAACTTTCACCAAATTTGTAACAATTGTTAAATAATAAACAAGAGCGGCCGAATCGAATATCACCAGATTTCTGGGCACCGCAATGTTTCCACGTATCAAATCTCAAATAATGTACGGCAATTTAGTAGAACAAATTTAAACGGCGCCAAAGGTAAGAGTAACACCTGAAAATCTGCAGCTTTTAAAACACTATCGTCGCGCTTTGTTTATTTTACATCTCGATAGAAACGCTGACAGATTAACAATTCGGGCGTGCGTCGTGCCCCAATTTTTTACAGGTAGAGCCGTTAGGATTATTGAAAGTAACGGGAGCGAACGAAATATCTCGGACACGTGATCTGTATGCGAGTAAAGTTAGGCCAATGTTGTGCATTATGGGTCTGTCGTTATGGCATATGTCACAAGGGTATTATTACGCCAGCCGGTGAGCCGCAATCAGTATTGCACCATTTCTAGCGATGATTTAGCCTGATTGTTTTTGCCATTGCACGAGTTCGGTGAAAGCATTATCTTCGAGTAGGATCTCGAATGACTCGACGGTAGAGAAGAAGAAAAAGGAGGAGAAGAAGATGAACGTCGAGCCAAAGAGCGAGACCATGGTGGTCGTTCGGCCGAAGATCGGTGGACGCGGGGCTGGCAGGGGAGGCAGGGGAGGCAGGGGAGGCAGCCGGGGCCGAAATTAATTTCCAGACGACCGTTGGCGCAATCGACACGCTTCTGCGCGAACTACGCTCCATTATTAAAAAGCAGGCCGAGTCGTGTGGGAAATTGGAAACGTTGGGGTTGGCTCCTGGCCGGTACGGGCCGACGTTACGGCGTTACAGGTGTTCGACGGACGAACACGTGAGAATGTGTCGCAGGTGCTACACCGCGGCGCAGGCCGGCCCTTCGGCCGCTGCTACACGGCGTTGCTGCTCCCTTTATTATTGTTTCGCATTGTAAATGGTCATTATCGTTCTGCGGGGCAGTTTAGAAGGACCGAGGGGGTTGTCGGTGGTTGGTTACCCCGGCGTTTCGAATCGCGCGCACGCAACGCATACCGGTGTACCTACACCGACACTGCTTGCGTCCACAGACTCAATCATCGATTCCGCCTGGAGAATTTATGAGCGACTGGAGTCAAACGACGTCCCCCACCTTAATTGACACGTTGCTCCCCTCGGAACTTTAATAAAATTTCAGAGAACAGGAGGAGTGAGATTAAAGAAGAGTGAGAGGAGGAGGAGGAGGAGGAGGAGGAAATATTCAGCGGTCTCGCGGTCTCGAAAACACGTTATCGTGCCGGCAGTGATACGTTCGCGTTTTTCGCTGTTGCGTTGGCATCGCGTATTCGGAACAAAGCGACGTTGCCCCTTCAGCGAAGCGTGACCACCGGGAGGGGAGCAGAGGGAGCAGGGGGCAGGTCGGGGGCCGAAGCAACGTCTGCCGAAATGCCGTTCGAATGGTGGCCATGTTAATGCGCCGGCGAAAGACAATTGCGTTCCCGTGTTCCCTGGAAAGTGCGTTCTCTTTCTGCGCCGGAGAACCGCGCCATGAATTCCTCGCGGCAGCGTTTCTCGCAGATAACAGCCAGGCTAACGTTAATGGCGGAACAGGTGGCCGCCGAGGCGTGACACGGTGACGTCATTGGTCCCCTCGTGCCACCGACTCCTCCACCGATACGATACGAAACTCCTCGGCCATAACGTCGGCTCTTCTCGTCCTCCTCTCGCGTTCTTTATGCTCTCCGCTCTCTCTCTACCTCCCTCTCTGTCTCTCTGGTACTCCTCTCTCGTGCTCACCCCCCGTCCACCCTCGACTACCCTCGCCGAGCGAATACATTTTCGACCGCTCTGGCCCGTGACATTCTGCGAAATCTTAATTTATTCGCAAACGGGAATAGTTCGCATAGATTATTGAACAAGTGCGGAAGTTACCGATGTTCTCGAAATGGATCTGCGAAATGCGCCTAAAGGAACGCTAAATAGGTCAATTATTTCACTGTAGGGTAGCGAGACCGGTTACTGTGTGGTGGCCAATGGCTGTACCTTTTGTTTTCACGTGTAATTAATTTGATATTTATCGAACAAGACGTATTACATTTCTTTAGTCGTAAATAAACTAAATAAACTAATTTAAAGGTATCTTCATATTTATCGGATAAGACTATATTCCTTTATCTTGTTCATTTCTTGATCAAAAAATTTTAATGTACTTTATTCCGTAAATAGAAAGTTGTGCACGGCAGCAAGCCTAAAGTACAGTACGTGATAAATCACATATGCATATTCAAGACAGAATCTTGTCTCTTATTCTTAGTTACTTTTTAAATTGTTATTTGATATGATCGAAAATGTTATCGAAGAAATGTAAATGTTATTGCAGCATAATCCGCTTTAGCAAATAAAATTATAGCGATAACACTACGTCCACGGATCTTGTCAAAGCGACATAACCGGTGGCATATATTACAATAAAACTCGTTAAAAATCAGAATAAATGTTTTATCATTATTTTTATAAGCTAATATAAAGCAGCCATGTACTGCCAGTGTTCTGTGAAACTACTGTTACGCTAAATTCGAAATGGTTCACCTAAGTATATTTTACACACATGAAACTGAATTTTTTTTAATTCATGCAATGGTTACGCCTTTAACAGTTTTTTCTACGCTAAACTTATAACAGCGAAAGGATAGAATCCAATTCGATTTTGTGAAATTATAATCATACTGTTATTTGTTAATTGCTCTTCAGGCATCAGTCTACAACAATTTGCCAAGCTATTCTTAGTTACGACGATATTAGATACAACTGAAATTTGAATTACAAAACCTGCTCCAATAAGTAATTTATTCAATCACTTTCCACGCGGAAGATTCTAAAATTTATAGTGTAATAATATTAAAAACCGGTCGTTTCGACCGTGGTAGATCTAGCGTTGAATACGGACAAATTTAATAGCATAAAAATGATCTCGAAAGGTGACATAACATTTTTTAATGGTGCTTTAGAATCGTCATTTGAGCAGAAATGGTAAAGTAATGAACATAACGAACCCCTCGATTTCAAGCTACATGGGCTACGCATCGAAACAACGAAGTATGTACTAGGCAAATGAGAATCGACTGTTTATCTCGTACCTTTGTACACGACATCCCGCAGGGCGTGGTCTAGTCGCTCCCGCTTTCGTCGGACCTAGAGCTCTTCCATGGGGCGACGCACGTCCTCGGTTAGGTTAGCTCCGATTTAACGACCGGGTTACGAGAAACTTTCCGGAGTCCGGCGAGGGGACTCCGACCGATTCGACGCGCCTCTCGATCCGCGTAAAAGCGCAGCGACTTCCCCGGGCTATAAAGCGTATCGCGCGAACAACGATACCGACAGCCGCGATAGAGCGGTCCCCTTCGAGCCACCTCGAACACGGCTGCAAGACTATCCCGTGCTAATTGTTTTTCATAAATTTTCCTTTTACATGCTCCGCTGGACGTGACGAGCGTGGCGTGCGCTATCGCCGCGTCCGCCGCTCCAAGTTGCCGCCACAGCCGCAGCCGCCGCCAGCGATTCCGTCCAACCGTTCGCTAGTTTCCGAGTGAATTTACTAGGTGTCCGTCATCGTTACTCAACAGCCGAATAGCACGCGAACATAACAAGATATGGTATAAACGCGTCCCGATAACTTTCACGATAAATATCTCGTAAAACCGTTTAACCGGCCACTCCGAGTGCCGTGTAGCTTCGGGAGACAGAAGCCTCGTCGGGAGACCCGTGGAAGCTTGTTAAAAGCCTCGAATCGAGCTTGCTGATCGACCACAGCGGTGTTCGCGGTTGACGATGGGACGTACTTAACCCTCCCTCCCTCCGACTACCGTACGGGAATCACTTTTGACTCGTCCCAGAGTGATTCGAGCGACGGAAAAATTCGTAAATCTTTTCATTCCTTCTAATAACGTAATCGTAATTCAGAGTCCTTATTCGTATGTAAATCATCGAGAAAAGAAACAGAAGGAGAACCCTCAGCACCCAGGAAACACGTTAGTATGGACAGCGATCTCTTTGTCTCTGCTTCCTCGAGCATTGTTATCATTGTCAAGCATAGTTATATCGCCGTGTTTTTAACATCGCTTTATTCAAAGTACTTGGCAATTAATATAAATACGAATAGATTATTCAATTAAAGGTGTTAAACACTTGTTATTTTGATTGTTAAACAGTTTCGTTATTTATTGCATATTCAGTTTTATTCTGTCAAAATTAAACATCTAGCGAGGACCTAATGTATACGTTTGGTTATCTTTAAACTAATGTATGTGATTATTGATCTGAGGATTTGACGAATTTGTAATAAAAATCAGTAGTCGAAATAGAAAACAGTAACGCTGTTAGAAGGGTCGAACAGTTTGATTATATTGCTTCGTGACTCTTTAAGATGATTCAAGGCAGAAATAAATGTCCGCAAAATTGTTATTTTGCATAAAGATCCGCAGTTTACTGATTGTTGTCGAAAATACGTATGCAACGCTGATTCAACGCGAAATGAACTAATTGTATGCAATGTGAAGGATTCAAATGAATGTCATTTACGATAAAGGTATGTAACTGAAATATAAAATTGTGAGCACACGAGAAGAATTTGATAATATAGTTACATTGTTTTCAGCTTATTATAAAGATGAAAAAAGCAATTTATTTGTATTTATTTCCTGTTCTCCGCAATCGTCTTGGAAAATTTTTATTTCACTTAAAGATTGGCCGCCTAGTCTCGATTCTCCGCTAAATATTTCTATTAGGAATTGGACTAACAAATAAAATATCGTGAAATACTTTTTTATGCAATTGTGATGTTATTGTCATAAACGAATAAAGCATATTTACTGTACGACTGGAACGTCCATAGTAACGAGTCGAAGCGGACCACGCCAGTGATCTACCAACCCTATCGGTCCAAACAATTTATATATATTCGACCTTTTTATTTCACTCCGTATTGTTACTTTCATAATAATCAGTATTCTTACCCATATACGTGAATAAATAAACAAAATGGAAAAAATAAATATGAACAGCCGAATACAGAATCGAGAGTTACAAAGTAATGTTGCCTAAAACCTAAAATATGCAATATAGAAGATCATTCTTGTACATCTATCGGATAAATCAAATATGGTTTTACCGATTACAAATCGAGATTTCAAGTAATAAGCATGCATGAATATTCATCCATTCCTTTAAGCAGGAATTAAATTTTATTCGCTTGTCACCAATATTTATACATTCAAATAGCTGTAAGCACACGCTACATATCAAATTCCTTTTTCTTCTAAGGTAATTACTACGATGGAAAAAATTCTAATCGTAGTAATTGTCAGAAAAATGGTACGGCAAGGAGTTAAGAACTCGGGTTTAACCAACTGTCACTGCATCGGTGCAACAGCAGGTCAGCAGAAGTGATTCGAACGTTTCCTTGAGCACTGGGAGTGCTAAAGACGGTCGCGTCGACGAATTCGTTCGCGTGTTCGGAGAAACAGAAAGCCGTAGGGCTCGCCACCCTAATCTCTAGGACCGAAATAATGGCGGGGATGATGGTTTCCATCTGCGACAGGTGCGATTTCGGCGGGCAACGGGATAAACGGGTGGCCCGGCGAACGATCTTTCCGCAAGTGACACCGCGCAGCTTGTTACGTGTTCCGGCGTCAGATCGCCGGAGATAGGGGCGCGGAGTTTATCGCGAACCGGTATCTCGGTAATCGAGGAAGCCAGCCGCGGTGAAAATACCGTCGCTTTTCTAGGTAATCGAGCGAACGCGGTTCTCCTGGCCACGCTCGGGCCGCGATGGGTCCGCGCATCCAACGATCTAGTCGGCCCCAAGGTCGACTCTTCTACCGATCCCCTTGGCGGAGTCGGGAAACGAGAGGCAACGAGGAGAGGAACGAGCAAAATTCTTTTTACGCGGCGTACGAGGCTCGCGAGACGAAAAACGCGAGCGAAGGAGGAGGGCACCAGCGAAGGCAGAGTCCAACGGAGAGAAATGGATAGAGGGAGAAAGAAAGAGAGAGAGAGAGTGAGAGAGAGACCGGAGAAGGGCAAACGCGAAGAGAAGCGCGGAGAGCCGAGAGGAGACCAGAGAGAAAGAGAGGAACAGAATCATCGAGGATTGGACAAACGAAACTCCTCCCGCGTTATCTGCGTCCAACCTGCACCCACGCATCAATTCACCGCGGCAACGGACAAAGAGAGAGAGGATAGCCAGCGAGAGACCGAGAGAGACACGGGACAGAGCCCGGGGAGAGGGAGAAACCGATCCTCCACCATGCCACCGATCTCTGCTACCGCTACCACCGCGCTACCACCGGCAGCCATGACCCCGTGCCAACAGGCTCCCGCTACGAGGACCGCGAATTCGTCGCAACCAATCGCAAACAATCATCTGGACGATCGCTTTTCGACTACTGCCTTCCTCCGCTCCTCCTATACGGACTCGAGGATTCCTCTTTGGTGCGATTACGGGGACGGGCGACTCGACAAAGCCAGTTAAATTGTCCAGGCAAGCCATCGGCTGCCATGGTTCAGCTAGACAATAGACATTATTCTATTTCCCTCGAGCTCGATTTATTGAATTTTATTCTCTTCTATCCTTTTATGTTCTCTTTATTCTTACTCTATTTCTTTGCCTTTATTTTATTTACTTAATTCAACATTTCATTTTATTAAATGTAAGACATGTGATCGCTGATGTCTGCTAATATCGCCATGTAAAATAAATACATTTATAATAATAGTAATTAAATGATTAACTAAATAGTTGCACGTATAGATCTCCGACCGATCAGCCGATTGTTGCGTTATCTTTGTAACACGTGATTTGTGTCGTCGCGCGTCGTAAGAATGTTGTCAGGACGATTTGTCGGCTGAATCGATCAACCACTGCAAATATTTTCATCCGCGACTTGCGGTCGTCGTGAAAACCACGAACGCGCCGAGCTCGGACGAGGTGTGGGATGTTACGGGGTCGCCGGAATTTCCCATAAATTCCGTGAAATCGGAAGACCGGGTTCGCAGAGAGCTCGCTGCGGTAGAGACACAAATCTCGTCGGAATAAGATTCAGCGGGACCGGCCGAGAGAGTTAACAAGGATGATTCGAGGTTGCCCACGTTAAAAGCCGGCTAATTGATTGAATTTATGTGAGCGCCGGATAGAGAGCCGCTACCGAGAGAGGGACGAGGGCCGGTCGACCGACCGGCCAGCTTCCGTAAATTCAATAAATCCTGCCCCGCCTTGCCCCGCTCCGTTCGCTTTTATTTGCTGTCTCGCGTCGCGAAATTGACGGTGCCCGGTCGACAGGCTTTTTTTGCTACAGGATAAAGCGATTTCTCCGGCCTTCTTGTAAACCGAATCTCGCCCGAACCTCGCATAAACTTGGAGCGAGTCGGGTAAACGCTCCAGATACTGACAAATTAAGCATAATTTTTCCTTCATCTATGTATATATATATATATATTTTTTCCGCTGAAATTCTATATTGCTTAGTTCACTTCTTATAGAACTATTATACATATTTTCGGAACGCGGAGGACGTATATTTAATATAAAATCAGTGGGAAATGAAAATAATGTAAATGTGCCAATTATCGGTGCTTGTAAAGTCTACTTGAGCCAGTCATCGTAACCCGAATACTAATCAGTTCCAAATATTTCTAATTTGTTTTTCATACATTTTTAACTATTTTTATACTAAAATAGCTGTATTATAAATTGTGCGAAACGGAGTATGCGTTCAACCGATACTTCAGCAAATTTGTAAATTATGTACGTGAATTACAGGGTGTGGGCAACGCGGCAAGTGTTTATGAATATATGCCAGTTATGTACACACTTTCCTTGTTAAATCGAACGACTTTTGTAGCGTAGAAAGACATTGTTTCAATCAACTGGAAGCCAACTATTGCAAATTATAGCCTTTTCCATAAATTGGATTTATCAAGCATATCGGTAAGTGAAAGGTATCGTTCGCGTTAACCACACGACTCTGATACCTTATAATCATTATTTTAGAACTCGCGGTAAACTAACGGAGCACTTCAATAAATTTATTTTCTTAATATCATTTAATTTACATCGAACTTATTCACATATACGTGTAATTAATTTTTGTACGATACAGAACGAAATGTATCGTATCAAATGTTACATAAAAATTCTGTTGCTCATAATTTATAGTCTTTATACAAATTTTGTTGTTTGTAATTCTTTGTAAACTATTTAACATATTGTCGCGATTACGGTGAAAACAAATGAAAGTGACGTTAGTTTGGGCAACCTGTGCAATTGAGTGCCTGTTCTTCCTCGTTTTACGCGGAGACCGAAGTAACCACGATGCCGATCCTAATTTCACCTACTGCAGTCAGGAGAGCGGTCAGTTGCTTCGATTCTTCGTGGAAGGAATTCCCGATAGAAAAGAATTCCGGAAGGTGGCAGGGAGACCGATGGCGGCGAGCCATTCAATGCAGATGAACGTCCAGCGGAAGAGTAGTGGGTGTCCAGAAATCGGTGCTCGATTTATGGCTCATTGAACGATACTTTTCCAAGGGGCCCGCGCGAGAGAGCGCGAACGAGCCCGATTGAACGGAAAAGTCGAGAGAGACTCGGCTCTCCCGCGGTTGATGGCAAACATCGTGCGCCGGTACCGTTACGCGTGCCCCCGGGCAATCGGCTACAATCCGATTGTGCCTCTTGTTTTTCCTGCTCGTTGCGCGGCCAGTTCCTCGGCAACCTCGAACCTGTTCCACGAGTGCTTCTGCCTGCACACAACCTCCGCTCCGAGAGCCTAGCCGCGCGATCCTTTCAGGCCTCGCCTCGCCTCGCCTCGCCACGGCTCTCGCCTCATCTCGCCTCGCGCCGCGTTTTCACCGAGGATCCGACGACTACGCGCGCCGCTTCGGGCTCCGCCAGGAATTCCTGCTCCGTTTCTAATCGACTCGCGACTTCGCCTCACCCTTACGGCCCCGAGTAACTTTCCTTCTTTTCGTTCAGATTGCTAATCTTAGAGACCCTATAGCCTCGAACGCGCTGTATTCTCTTCCAGGAATAGGTGCAAACGCTTGATAGCGTTGTATCCTTTGCGGAGGATAAGCGCGTTAACCATTGCTTAGTTTATACGTCCTGCGAATTATCCTATAAAGCTCGGACTTGCAAGGCGATACGCGTAGAGTTCGAGGTACGCTTCAAGTACACACGCAGCGATACGTTTTCGGTCACCATCGTCGCTTTATGTTTTCCGTCGCAAGGGATGCGTCATCGAACATTACCATTCCCCCAAGATTCGGCTACGTTCGGCAAGTGCAGACGCTTTGGAAAGGCCCTACACAATCGTAGCGAGAACAGCCGCTAGTGTTCTGTCGGTGACAAAACGCGTAACGTCGGAGATCAAATACGTTTCCCTTTTAAATTATATTTTATTTTAAATTAATTGAATTCTATTTTATATTAATTGAATTTTGGTTTATATTAATTGAATTATATTTTATATTAGTTGAATTCTATTTTATATTAATTGAATTTTGGTTTATATTAATTGAATTATATTTTATATTAATTGAATTCTATTTTATATTAACCTTTTAGATACGGCAGGTTATATTTGCGCAAATAAAGTTTTTCGTAACTAAATTACGATTTTCTCTTAATATATATTTTTTCCGGACATCTATGTATAGTACTAATAACATATATTCTTTTCTTAATATATTGTATATACACACTTTCACTTTAATTGTTTGCTTTAATAAATAATAAAACAATTGAGTAAAGCTCGGGCCACTCGCGAAAGCCACTATAGTGGCGCGTAGTATCTAAAAGGTTAATTGAATTCTATTTCACATTAATTGAATTTAATTTCAATTACTTTTATTTAATTCAATCCTTTGTACTCGAAGGGTGCATCTGACGCGTCTCTAAAAATTGTGTTAAGCAGAACGAAGTATGTCTGTATTTTTAGGAAAACCTCTACATCCCAGGTACCGAACTTTTATGAGGGTTCAGGTAAACCTTCAAGTACGCTAGGCACAGAACTGCGTACTGTCGCCTAGCTCACGAGTTCTTCTGTATAGTCCGTAGCATTCACATCGTGCGCCTGTCCTTCCACCGTACCATTATATTAACTTCTAAATATATAATTATTTACTCTGGTTTTATACTACACGAGAGTGTTTTATTCCACACAACCCCTCAACAGGTTATGGGCCCAGGTTGTTACTATCAGTGTAAATAATTCGTTGTGAAAAAAGAAGTGAGTAGTGCCTTTTTTTAAAAAATGGAATCAATGAGCGTAAAAATTGAAAAGCTCCGTGACAGTGATAATTGGTTGCAATGGCGCTTCGTTATCCGTACATTACTCGAGGATGACGATGATACGCTTGATGTGTGTGAAGGAAGGTTGCAACGTCCAGCTGAAAATTCGCCCGATTATGAGTCAAAACTCCGGAAATTCTTAAAAGCTGATAAAGTAGCTCGTAAATTAATAGTTACGTCAGTAGAGAAAAAACCTCTCGATTTGCTGCTCAGTTGTACGACCGCTCAAGAAATGTGGAGAAAACTAAATACCGTGTACGACATGAAATCGGACGAAAATTTGTCTGTAGTACAAAAACAATTTTTCGATTTCAAGTGGGACTCCAGTGAAAGTGTCAATCATAATTTAGCAAAAATTGAACAGTTAAAAAGTAAAATGAAAAACCTGGGTGGTGCAGTTCCGGACTCCATGATATTGACACGCATATTGTCAATATTACCCAAAAGATACAATCACTTTCACAGTGCGTGGGATTCTGTAGAAGACAAGAAGAAGACCCTGGAAAACTTGACGGCGCGGTTAATGACTGAAGAAATGAGAACTCAAGAAGATGACTTGGAGGATGCGGCTGTGGCATTAGTAACGAAACGAAAGTCGTCACATACATCGTTTCACAGGAATCAGCACAAGTCGAATTATGATGAACATAAGAAAAATGGCTTTTCTGGATGTTACACGTGTGGCAGGACAGACCACATACGAAAGGATTGTGTTGGTTGCCACGTGTGTGGCTCAAAGGGACATCTAAGCAGAAACTGCTTTAAGAAGAAAGGAAATTTCCGGACACGCAACAACGGTGGAGGATACGCAGGGCAGCAATCATCACCATGGGGTCATAAACAGGCATTCGTAGGAAGCAGCAGCGATTTCAGAGGCGACGAAATCTGGCTGGTTGATTCAGGTGCGACCGATCACATGACCCATCGACGAGATTTCTTCTGCAGCTTCGAAGAATTTGAAGAGCCGGTGATCGTCCGATTAGGTAATGGCGATCCTACTCCAGCATATGGAAGAGGTAACATTGAAATTGAAACCGATGTAGACGGAAAATGTATCGCGGGTATTATGTACGACGTTCTATTTGTACCAAAATTAAAACAAAATCTATTTTCAATAATCACCGCTACGAGAAAAGGAGTTGATCACGCGATTACCGAATATGGGGAAAAATGTGTATTCTCACGCGACGGAAAAATTATAGCGACGGGCTCGATTTGGGGTGATCTATTCAAAGTAAATTTACGCGTAGTATCAATAAAAAAATGTAATTTAGTTGGAAATGCTAATACAGAAAAAGTATGCGTTAAATCGTACAGTGATAGCTTACAGTTGTGGCACGAAAGATTATGCCATCAAAATTTTAAACACGTGAAAAATTTTTTGAAAAATAAGGGAATTCAAATAAAAGATGATAGCGTTTTTTGCGAAGGTTGTGCGTATGGAAAACATCATAAACTCAGTTTTCACAATAGAAGCGACCGTGCTACGAAATGCCGCGAAATTATACATGCCGACGTATGTGGGCCGATGGAGCACGAGTCGATAGGCAAAAAACGATATTTTCTAATACTCAAAGACGATTATTCAGGTTTTAGACAAATTTATTTTATGCGGCAAAAATCAGAAGTCTTCGACAAATTGCAATTATTCTGCAACGAAATTGAGAATCTTTTCGGGGAGAATATAAAAGAATTTCACAGTGACGGCGGAAAAGAATTTAAGAATAGGGACGTCGAACGCTATTTAGGTAGGAAAGGCATAAAACATACTTTAAGTGTACCGTATACACCCCAGCAGAATGGTGTCGCAGAACGGGAAAACCGAATTATAGTCGAGGCAGCGCGGTCTATGTTATACTCGAGGTCAGATTTGCCTTTATCGTTATGGGCTGAAGCGATGAATACAGCTGCGTATGTCATTAACAGGTCGGGACCTTCGAAAAAGCCAGGTCAAAATCCTTACAGTTTATGGTATGGCAAAGAGGCAAACATAGAAAATTTAAAAATTTTTGGGACAGAATGTTTTGTACATGTACCGTATGAAAAGAGGAGAAAGTTAGATAGGAAAGCTATGAAAGGCTACCTGGTAGGGTACATTGAAAATTTCAAAGGATATCGGGTATTTGTGCCAAGTTTACGAGACGTTGTTTTAAGCCGTGATGTACTATTTAAACCTGAGAGATTAATAGCAAACAAAATTGATATAGATACATTTAAAAGGGGGGAAAAGATTGAAGAAAATATAGTTGTACATGAAGATAAAGATAGTTTTAAAAATACAGAACTCGAAGGGAAAGTTAATAACAATAAAGATCAATCACAACAGCCTTTACAATCTTCAACCGAGAAGGACAACGTAATGCAACTTCGTGATAGGAGAACAATTAAACAGACAGAATTCTACGGTTGCCCGACAATTTTTCGTGCAGAGAAATTGCCCGTAGACTATAATGAAGCAATTAACTGTAGTGAAAGAGAATTTTGGATTAATGCCATGGAAGAAGAAATGAATGCCTTACGCGAAAATGAAACGTGGATTTTAGTCGAGAAGCCTATAAATCGCAAAATTATTAATAGCCGCTGGGTTTACACAAAGAAAACTACTCCTGATAATGAAGATCGATTTAAAGCGCGATTAGTAATAAAAGGATGTTCGCAAATACAAGGGCTCGACTATAAAGAAACGTTCAGTCCGGTAGTCCGTTATGATACCGTAAGATTTTTATTAGGTATTGCTGCGCGTAATGGATTGAGTTTGGGTCAATTTGACATAAAGACTGCATTCCTGTATGGAAATTTAAACGAAGATATATATATGAAACAACCTGAAGGATTTCGTGATGGAACAGTGAAAGTTTGTAAAATATTAAAAAGTTTGTATGGGTTAAAACAAGCTCCGAGATGTTGGACCGAACATTTTAGTGATTTTATTAAAAAATTTGGATTTACTAAGAGTTTAGCCGATTCGTGTTTTTACATTTATGACAGAAACGATGAAAAAATGTTTTTAGCGATTTATGTTGATGACGGGCTTGTAGCAGCGTCGCACGAGCATTTAATAGATAAACTGTTTCTTGAACTAAGTAAGAATTTCAAAATAACAAGTACGAAAGATGTAAAGAATTTCCTTGGGATCGACATTTATAGATTAAGAAACGGATCAATCTTCATTAATCAAAGTAAATATATTGAAAATATTGTTGAAAAATTTAACTTAACGGATTCGAATCCCGTATCAACTCCAATGGAGGTTGGCTGGGATGTGAACGATTTTCTTAAAGATCATTGTCATGATATACCGTATCGAGAAGCTGTAGGTAATTTAACATTTCTACAAACAGTAAGTAGACCAGATATAAGTTTTGCAGTTAACGTAGCATCGAGAGTTTTAGATAAACCAACTAAAGCACATTGGCTTTTAGTAAAGCGTATAATAAGGTTTTTAAAAGGTACCGCAGAAGTAGGTTTATACTATAGTAATGATGAGAATTTTGAAGCGTACAGTGATGCTGATTTTGGAGGGGACAAGGAGACTCGAAAATCAACATCTGGATTAGTTGTAAAATTTGCGAATGCGTCAATTGTGTGGCAAAGTAAGAGACAGCAATGTGTTTCATTATCGACGACTGAAGCCGAATATGTAAGCGCAGCGTCAGCGACGAAAGAAATTGTTTGGTTAAAAAAATTGTTTGGCGATTGTAAGATGAATATTACTAACTATAAGCTGTATATAGATAACATGAGTGCGTTAAAATTAATTAAAAATCCCGAATTCCACCAAAGGAGCAAGCATATAGACATTAAGTACCACTTCGTGCGTGATTTGTATGAAAAAGGCGAAATTGATGTTATATATATTAAAAGCGAGGAACAAATAGCCGACATATTCACGAAAGCGCTACCGAAACCAAGGTTTATTGATTTAAGTAGAAAATTAGGTCTTATTAGCAAGGGAGAAATTATAAAATGAATTGTTTTATTGTAATACAAGCATGTAGAGTTTTAGGGGGAGTGTTAAGCAGAACGAAGTATGTCTGTATTTTTAGGAAAACCTCTACATCCCAGGTACCGAACTTTTATGAGGGTTCAGGTAAACCTTCAAGTACGCTAGGCACAGAACTGCGTACTGTCGCCTAGCTCACGAGTTCTTCTGTATAGTCCGTAGCATTCACATCGTGCGCCTGTCCTTCCACCGTACCATTATATTAACTTCTAAATATATAATTATTTACTCTGGTTTTATACTACACGAGAGTGTTTTATTCCACACAACCCCTCAACAAATTGTTTTATCACGTTTCAAAATATATTGTCATATTTATTTGTATTTAAAAAAAAACCGTTGAAAATATAACTATCGTACGAGTCACAAGACTCGATTATGTATGCATAAAATGCAACGAGTCATGTAAAATTGAAATACTGCAAGTGAGAAAAACGAGTTAAAATGGCTTTGTGTGCAAAGTGTTAATTTAACATCATTTTCATTTATTTGTTGTGCAAACGCGGTAGGATCTTTGTCACAGGTACCGTAGCAACATCAAGTATACCAGTACGGATGTATTATAAAAATAATAAGAATATTAATTACCGCGATCGCGCTAATAACATCAGCAATGAAACAAGAATTAAAGATGGTTGCGTAGTGAAAACCGATCGTTTGTATAAAGTAATGTCCAAAAAAATCGAGAGATTGACAATAAATTCGATACATTTATATTGGCAGCTACTCTTAATCTTAATTCGCCCGTTCCATTAGTTCCCTACTTACTAATAACACGTACCAATAATATGCGAATTTTATACATTTATATCGAGGACGGGTAAACGAAACACAGAACAGTGAAGATAGAAGAAAAATTTCAAGATAGGACGGCTCCGCAATTGGTGACGTTTGGCGAAGCAATAACGCGTGATTCTGTGGAAAAGTACGTAGAGACTGGTCGGATGGTGGATGCTCCGTCAGATTTACCCGCGCGTCCAGGTCTGCGGCGTCGCTGCGCATAATCGGCCGAATCCTAATCCCCGGGTCCGCGAGGAGTACAAGCCCATCGACGGGTTCTCGGGAGCGAGTCCCTCGCTTCGCCTCGCCTCGCCTCGAGATTCTAGCCGAGGCCGCGGTCTACCTGGATTATTGCACCACTAAATTGCGCGTAACTGTATCGACCGCGCGCACCACCCAGATTATACGCATTAAGATCCTCCGTATTAGATTACCCAGCGAGCGTATCTCGAGAACAAGATCAAGGTTGCTGTTATATTCCTCGGAAAAACGTAATTGCGAGTCAGCCGCATAACTCATCGGTCCTGTAACCCCCTATACATACTCCTCCTTTTCCGTTCTTCTTCCCGATGTCCGAGCTCCCCACGAAAATCCCGCGCGTCGAATTCGGCCGGCAACGCCCGGCGACCTTGAGACCGTCGGATCGTAGGAACCACGGCTGATTTCATTTAGACTCGATTCCTCGAGGGATCCGAATCGAACCGATTCCTCGAACCGGTCGCACTCCGATGTTAGGTTTCCGAGAAGGAATCGTGGACATCTTCGGAAGCAGCTACCACGGTGGAGCTGTAATTACCTGGCACCGGGGCAAGAACGATTGGGGTAGCGAATCGTTGATGAGGTACCGAAACCGCGGCCGCCGATCCTCCGCTTTTAATTAGCTTTTCTCGAAATCGAACGTCCTTAAGGGAGCGCAGACACGCGAGCCCTCGCGTGGCCCTCGCGGGATACGCCGAAACTCGTAAACTAAATGCATCGCCGATCCCAACATCACCGCCGCGTTTTTATCGAGACCGAGGCCTCGAGGATATCGCGCTATCAGTACGCGTCCCGTCGCGGAAGAATCCTTTACTACCTTATCGCAGGAGGATCGGGCAAGCTCCGAACTCGAACTTTCATTGCACGCGACACGCGTGGGGTTGATGTACCGGTTGTGGCCAGTGCACCGTTTTTCGTCATCCGCATTAGCATTTGACGCATTTATTGTAAACGTTGCTCGTTTCAACTTCCAAAGCTGATTGGAGAAAGAAAGAGTTTCCTATTGAGCTCTTATTTACTGCAACTGATAAAGTCGACTCGTGCTTTCGTATTTGACGTTGACAACAGTTCCCAGCAACTATTGGAACTTCAAACTAGTAAACCCATTGTTTATAATACATACGTAGAATTAATGAGAAAATCAGTTTCTCTGCAGCCCAAAAGTATTCTTTGTGGAGGAGTTGCGCAATTGTGGATTTTTGTTAAAATAAAGATACAAATCGCATGGTGAAGAAATCAGATTGGATTTGTGTTATATGTAGAATTACGATAGGTAACGATACAACCTGAGCATAATCTTGGTAATGAAAAGAAAATGTAATGCAAGGAAAATGAATAGCAAAGAGGATAGAACGAAAAAAGCAGAAGAAAAACAAATTAGAATTAAAAAAAAACACGTCAAAACAACGCAAAAAGTTGTTTAAAAGTAAGTAAAATAAACTGCTTTTACGCAAAGCAGAATATAAAGAAGTGAAATTTGTTCAAAATTGTGCTGCATATTAAACACATACACAAATAGCCTCTCTTGTGATTGCGTCATTATCAAATGTTTGAGTTGACTAGAAGTGATACTAAACGTGGCCAGACTTCGCGTACAAGTGGCCGCAAGAAAAATCTACCCCAGTAATTCTTGAATCGTTTCGTTACGAAAGACGTGCTGAATAATCTATTAAAACTTGTGCATTTGTTATAAGATACAAGACTTCAACATTGAACCTACCAGGCAGTAATGGTGTCTGGTGTGCATCGTCTTGTATAAGTGACAAGACAGAATTCATTTAGATTTTTTTTAAGTTCTCATTACAAAACTTGCTTCAATAATGTATTTTATTCGATCATTTCCCACGAAGTAATCTCTAAAGTTTAAGGTATCATAAAATTAAAAATCGGCCGCGCCGACAAATATTTTCGCTGGAAACAGAGCTGGGTAATATTCGTAGAAAAAATATTCGAAACACTATTTTAAATAATAGATTTTTAACAATTATAATAAAATAGTACCGCAAATAAAATGTAAAATTTCAGTAAATAAAATGTTTTATTTCAATAAGCCGCAATCAAACAGTTTAGTAATCTAAAGTCAAATTATGAAAATAAATATTTTATCTTAACAATTTAAGACACAAAATAAAATACTTCTTATTTGAATAACATAAAACATGAAAATAAATGAAATTTATTGTGTTCTTAACACTAGATTTACGGGATCCGTCAAAATGACGGGTCACTGATTCGTTAACGTACTATTATTCAGATTTTAAAGATACATTTATTGCTTATTTATCGATCACATTAACGAATAGAATAAATCGTTACTTTCATAAACAAATAAAAAAACGGCTGCTTTTATTGCTCCGTAAACCTAGGGTTAAATACACCTATTCGAATGTAACAAGGTGTACATCTTTCACATACGTCTACAATGTCGAGGAAATATAATTCGTTCTTCTCTAGTTTATCAAAATAGATTTTACACTATGATTTAGTAGAATAAAATTATTTCATTTATTTACACTGTATTAAATAAATAAAACATTTCGGACTATGTATTAAAGTACTATTTGAAATATTACCTTTAATAATTTGTTGCAACGGATAAAATATTTTATTTTCCAAAGGATATCATTTCGAATAAATAAAATATTTGATTTCCCTTTGCTTTGTTTAATTTACTATTTGTCAGTTAAAATACTATATCATCCCGCTCTGGTTGAAATTCCTATAAATCCTTAAGGCGATCGCGACCGGTACGCGTCTACCCTAAAACCGATACGAACTTCCCTTGCGTAACGCGGAGAATAGTGGCACGATAGCGAACGTGTTAACGGAGATGTAACTCGTTTCTCGAATCGACGCGAGGCATTTCAGTCGAGAATCGGTACCGTGTAATCGGATTACACCCCGGCCAGCTGTGATTGTAACGTTAACCGGTAAGAAATCGCGCGAAGAAAAAGAAGAGAGATCGGAGTGCCGGAGCCGGAGATCAGGCAGGCGAGCGCTGCTGCTCGAGGCCTGCAGGAAACAAGGAACGCGTTAACAGCCGGTGGACCAGTCTCCGACAGCGAGCAACCGGGAATAAACAAGGTGGCGGTATCGTCCGCGGTTGTATTTTATAATGCCCCGGGATGGAGTTTTCGTGTTACACGTGTTGCGCGGGGAGTAACACCGGCGCACGTAGGGCCCCGGTAAGCCCCGGTTGGTCCCGGTAGGCTCCGGGTAGGCCCCGGTAGGCCCCACGGGGGGCTCCGCGTGGCCTGGTGAATGGCCTAGAACGCTCTGCTCCGCTGCTTCTACGATAAATTTCCACCAGCGCCGATTTCCGGTTTTGACCGGGAAACCAGCGACTCCGTGGGACCCGGACCACCGACCGTTTAGCAACAGGTTGCCGAGACACACGAGTTTGTCGTTTTGCCTCGGAACTGTCGGTCATCGCCACTGAAACGATCTACGACCCCGGGTTAAGAACGCGGTCTACACCGACGATAAAGACAGAACACGTACCAATCACACGTCGTGCGAAATCACGTGACAGCCATGTGACATTCGAACAGTACGAGCCGCGTGTTTCTATTGTGTCGAATCACGCCACGCTGTTCGTACATATATCAAGGATTACAATGGTGCGATTCCACCGTGTCAACGTTTTGACATGCAATATACGACAACGATTAGACCGCGGATCTTTGCGCGAAATAAAAATGGTCGCACATAGTTGTGACGGATATAAATTGAATAAAAATAAATTGTTCCTTCTAATGCTTTGGATAAGTTGAAATACAGTGAAACAATATTATTAATTTCTTCGTAACGTCTTCGCAATTTTACACTCTAGCGGCAGAGTTTTGCCATGAACGCGTAAAATTCGCGGTCTAATAATGACAAAAGAGGCGGAATACAATTCTATAAAAGCAAAATAATGTTATTTAAATCGCGCAATGTTACCGAAACACGTATGGCGTGCCACGGGTCGCATAGTGTTGCCTAAATGGGAATTTTGCCTAAAGGAAGAATGAAATGACCCACATTTCTTTTTTAAGAAAGTGAAGTTAACGGTTAATGCAATACATTTGTAAGCGACACATCGAATTCTAATGAAGGAAACGATGTTTTAAAATTTTCAAACGATATTCTGAAATGTTTGGAGTTGCAGGGAAGTGATATTACTAATATTCGCGTGACAGTCGTTTGAAAATTTTATCCACGTGTCGCATCGCGCACGAAATGTGATAAAGGTGAGTTAAAAGTAGAATCTGTTATATAGGTAAAATCTGTAATATAAAATCTGTTTCTAACGGATTTGAAATAATAAAAATAATCAGACTGCCACTCTCGGAATATGCTCTTTTTGCTATAGTTTCGAGTGATTCTATAAATGACAAGCATCACACGGCAGCCAATGAAGGCTGTCTGAATGGGGAGATTTCTTGGCTTGTCTCGAAGATAGGAGAGTAGATCTAGCATAGTCGACCGTGAAAATCTCAGGTACAGTAATTTCTCTCACATCGTCTTTCAACTTTGGAAAGGAAAATGGACAACTTGGGAAGCGGAGATACGATTATTTGATCGTCAGCAACAATAAAAGCGAGAAGCTGGACTCTAATGACCACATCTCCTCTTCCCAAATATCTCCATTACTGTTTCCAAGCAGGGTGACAACGCGGGTGAAATTACTGCAGTCGTTTCGCAAGTCGCTGCTGTAATTCCAGAGAGGAAGATTGCGGCGCTCCCGGTGAAATTGGGACCACCGATGTCCTTTCATCTCCGCGGCCGGCGACGGCCAGGCGAAATGGCAAGAAGAGGTAGTACTCGGGACAGCGGCAGGGACATAAGGTATCCGTTGCCGACAGGAGAATCGACGCATAAAGCCGCGGTGTTCTAGGACACGTTGACGATCGCGGCAGCGCTCGCTTGATCGGAAACAAGCTGCTGCTCTGCTCCGTGCGTCAGGTGCTAAAAATCGACCACATTCTTGGGGAGTCCGCCGAGCGGTGGCTGGTGGAGGCTGCAGGCCGGCTGCAGTCGAGAGCGTGCAACCTCCTCTCTCTCCCTTCCAGCTTCTGACGCAATAGAGTCCGAGCGACTTTTCGATATCCCGGTATCTCCGGTGGTATGCGAGAGCGAGGGACTAGCCGCGAACGACGTAGATACTCGCCAATGAATGGCGCGTCGGGCTCGGCCGAGCCGAGGCGAACCAAGCCGAACCGAGCCGGCAACGATTCAGTCAACACTCGACAACGCGATATTTAATCGCGATATATACGCCCGGTTCCGTGAACAAGAGGAGCGACCCCCTCCCCTCCCCGCAAGCGATATCGCTGCTCCCTCTTCTAACCTTCTAATTGATTCTACTCGTCGGCCGATTTCTACTTGTTCCGATCGCGCGATCTCAAGGGGATCGAATCGGTTGGAGATCGAACCGTGATCGAACTAACATCGTACGAGCCACTGCGACGCGGTGTCCTAACTATCCAACAACTAGGAACACGAATCTAATCGCCAGAATCGCTTGTACTTTTTATCTCTTCATTTCTTTATTTATACATCTAAGGGAAGAGAAATCCCTTTGGAAAGCAAACAAAAAGATTACGAATAGGAGTTACGAATGCATCTGTCGCAGAAAACACATCGGGGTGGAACAAAACTCCGCTTGAAATAGATTTTAACTTTTCTAAAAATCCTATCGAATCTGTTATTATCGGCGTACAATGTGACACGAGTCGTTTCATTTGAAAGTGGTAGTTTGAAAATCGAATATTAACGAGCTCAAGATGGGACCATTGATCGCTTCAATCGCGAACAAGAAGTTAAATGTAGGGCGTCTGAAGAGGATAAAACTTAAACTCGAACATAATTTGTAATGTATTGCTCCTATGTTCAAACTATTACATGTACAAACACGGTTTCCAGTTGCTTTTCCAATAAATAAATGATAATGATGATAAAGATAAAGTGATCTGAACTCATTATTTTTTATTCATATACGGATAAAAGGATCCATCGTTACAGAACGAGAGGTACAGCGAGAGAGGTTTTATGTAACCGTGGCACGAATACGATGAAAAAAATCAAGCATATAATATATAATACAGAGTAATTTAATTATGGTCATAAAATGCCATTGAGCAATCGACGCGTAAGGCACGCGATCGTAGAGATCGGATCTGCTTGCACCGATGGTCGGAAACGTGAACATCGTCACTGAACCTAACCGGTGTTATATACCGAAGACGAGAGGACATCGGAGACAAGTCCCGGATGTTTATTGTACAGGGGAGGAAACCACCTGGCGCGATCACCTTAAATTATTCCGCTGTTAATCCCACGCCCAGCAATTTTAGTCGTCGTAACTACTTTGAAATTCTCACCCCGAATCGAGAAGGGACGGCGCGGACCGGTTGAAAAATACTTTCTTCCGAGGCGACATGTTCAGCGAGATCTTCGAGATCGTGTTTGTTTCTACTGGCCCGTTTGTCGAGTTTTCAAGGCCGCAGTTATAAACGGATTTGCATCGTATTTTTCATAAGGTTGCAGTTTCCAGAAATGTCCTCGAGAGGCAACTGTACTCGCCGAGTTGCACCGTTCGGGACGAGAGGAAAAGGAGAAGAACTGCGACGACATCTCCCGTTGGTCTAATCGGCGGATAAATCGACCGCGAGACGACGATCGACGGCACCGCGGACGATCGAACGGTCGACTTTCGCGTCTTAATATAAATCACGAACGCTTTGTGGTCGGTCGTTGCGCAACCACTCGATAAAATTTCCGAAGTTCTGGCAGCGAACACCGGTGCCTCGGGGCCCACCCCGTTGGCAGCCGGCCGCTGCCAAATTGACGTCTGGCAGCGCGCGAACAAAATAATCGACCGAGACCACCGATGGACCGGGACATTCGCCGGGCTGAGAGGAGGAGGGGAGGGGGAGAGAGAGGCATCTGGCACGCTTCTATTTATAATTGTCATTCATACGGTTTCGAACCGGTCTATGAAGTCCTGCGAAGTATTAATAAAGAGCCGAGGAGGCGGAATATACGATGACGAAGCGGGAAGATGCTCGTTCCTATTCCTACGCCTATTCTGAATTCAACCTCAGAATTTCGTCCTTGGGAAGTCCGTCGATATCTCGATTGAACTTGCACCGATAAATATTTAATTCGAGGGGAAGCGAACCCTATATTAGAACACAGGTTCTCATATTTGCGTTTGAAATATTAATATGCCATGTCAAGGTTATGTATCTTATTATTATTATTATTATTATTAGTTACTATTACTTTCATTCACTGTAGCAGAGGATTCGTCCCGTCGATAAATAAAGCGATGATTATTAATTTATATGTACATATAACTTCCCGTACATATTCCATGAGTGAATAAAAACGAGTGCATACAGAAGACCAGCAGCGACAGCGTCAAAGAATCACTGCAAGGATAGAATGATTGCGTCTTCGTAACTATTTAAATATTATTGAGCCTGAATGGAATTTTATGTTTAGCCAAAGAAAAGGGATCACAAAAAATAAACTACAAGAGACACCGGTAAAATTACCCTTTCATCCGAATCTTAACCCATTACCGACGAGAAACGACCATTTTCGTTTTATTTCCGCATTTGTACTGTATTATTAATGCTTTTATAACAGTCAAATATTTGGAATAAAAAAATATTTGTCACGTTTTTAGTGCACGCGTGTTCGAAGAATTCTAAATATATTATTAAAGTCACCCGTCGTATAAGAAACTTTTAATAAAACTGCCCCGTCGTTAGAATATTAACAAATTCTAGCATATGATAAATTATTTCCAACACTGCTCAGTGCGTCCATCACAGAAAGCAATACAAATTCCAATACACTGATTCGAACAAAGCAAGAGCGTCGCGGAGCGTTCGGCCCGACAGGAGAGACATTTAAATCCCGAGCGCCCCGAGAGCCTCGGAGCACGGCAAAGGGTTAATGCGTATCGATGTAACTCCTCCTGGTCTACGAAGAACTCTCGTTATCTGAATGGAGTCCGTTCAAGGGTTAATAGATGCTCTACTCCTCTGGCTCGGACAAATTGGCAACGGCAAAGAATCGGGATCAGTTGCGATATTTCTTGTTCTCGAGCTTCCGGGGGCGATTACCAAGCTGAAAGCGTGAACATCGGCGACGAGGAGCTCTGAAACGACCCTCGGTTAAACCGGTGAAAAAGTCTTGGAAGAAGCGAGAGAATCGAGTCGGGTATTAGAATTAGCGACGGCGAAGCGATAAAGCGGCAACGAGAGGAACCAGCTCTCGGAGAAGGTGGCCCGCCGGCAGATGCCGAGGCGCCGTGGAGAAGCCAGAGAGCAGGCAGAGAGAGCAGAGAGCAGTAGAACGGGGAACCAGTAGGAAGAGGTCCGCGGTAGAGGGGGCGAGGTGGAGGCCGCGAGTGAGCCTAAGCTCGTCGACTTATAAATAAATCTCGATCGCGTGGCTCTCCCCTCCAGGCAGCTCCTCTCGATAGCCGGCTCTCTCTCCTCTCCCTGTGCGCCGTCCTTCTTCTTCATTTCCATTCCCTTCCCCGTCGTTGCACCCTTTTTCCTGCTCCTTTTTCTCCATCCTCGTACCCCGATCGCCTCTGCTCAACGCTGCTCCCGCCACTTTTTGCCCTTCTAGGCCTTTCGCTCTTTTACTCTGTCTCTTCACCTCGCCTCGCCCCCTCCCTCTCTCTTTCTCCCTCTTTCTTGCCGCGTGTCTCCGTCTCGCCCCCGTCGTTGTTGCCCGCCGCCTCTCTCGCCCCGTTTGGACGAGCATCCTCCTTGTCCTACCTTAACGCCCGGATGCCGAGGCCGCATCCCGACATTAGGATCGGTCTCTGCCGCGCCGCTCTTTCGCATTATTTCCGTGTGCTCCGCATGCGAACAGGGGCGCGACGTCCGCCTCGTTTCCGCGTTCGTCCGAGGAAACGTTTCGATGCACCTGGACACCGCGAAATACCTGCTTCCTTCGCCGCGCGTTGCGGCGTTCCAGGCTCCTCCTGGATAGCCGCCTACAGACCCCGTCAGAGCCGCTGGCCCGCGTGCTTCGATTGAAATTTGATCGAAGATACGACCCCCAGGGTTCGTTCGCACTTCATTCATCAAGTAAACGAGCTAGAGCTCTGCGGTACGCGTCGCGGACGAGTACGACCTTGCTCGCTGGACGTAATTCGTCGGCAAGCATCGTTTAGTTACGAGAACGGTGGCCTGAAGCAGTCGGGAGAAGAGCGACCTGTGCGCGCGCGAGTCCTCGTGTTCCAGGTAGATCATCGGCCGTTTCTATTACTCGACAAGAGATAATTGGAAGAGAGCTGGAAGACGAACGGCCGGCTGGCAGCCGAGGGGACAGGCGACAAAGCGTTACAAGCGTCCCGACGAATAAATTGAAAACGGCCGAGCACCGAGCACCGAGCACAGGGTACGCGACCGCGGCCGATAACGAATCTCGCGAGATGCTGGTATCGGCGGCCCTCGGAGTTCGCTCGGTGCAACACCTTAAGCACAATCATTTGCATCCTGCCGTTATCGCAACAAATCGCCGCGAAAAACCCGTTCCAGGGGGCTCCGCGGCTCGCGAACCGAGCTGGAGCGAGAGCCGAGAGCTCTCTCTCTCTCTCCGTCTCTCTTCGGCCGGCTCGCTCGCGCACCGGGACGACCTTACAACGCTTCTTCGGGCAGAAACCTGTTCGGCTTCCTCTGTGCTCGTTGCGACGCCTCCCGGCGGAATCAATTATTTATTTCGTTGTTTTATTTGTTTAACGTTGTTCGCGTTGCGCGCTAATCAACGCCGTTCCTCCCGTTCCTCCCGTTCCCGAGCGCTCTCCGCCGGATCGGGACCGATCTCTTCGCGGCGCCACAATGACACAACCGGGCCCATCATCTTCTTCATCTTCTTCTTCTTCTGCTTCGTCCTCCAGTCCCTCCGCCCTCCGCCCTCCTCTCTTCCTGCGCTCCTCTCCTCGTTCGTCTTTTTTCCGTGCCCCTCTTCCCGTTGCTCGTGATTCCTCGCTTAAATACACGAGCACCACCCCCCGACACGATTTATTTCCGGCTACCGGCAGCGCGGCCCGCGCAAATTGCCGACACGACGCCGCATGGTCCCTATTCCCCATTCGAATTAATGGCGAACCGTTCAACGTCCCGCCGTTTCTTTACCGCTTGGGCCAGGACGTACACAAGGTATCTCCTTCTGTCCTCGCCGCCCATGACTTATCGCTGTCATTCGTTTGCAGCACTAGATGAAAGTGCCTTTTTACTTCTCGTATGCGAAGACCCGGCACTCTTCTGCCCCTCGGTCCCGACGCCGTATCCTCCGAAGTGAATCGCGTTTCTTCGTGGAGGAGCATCGTATTCGATACTGTTTCCCTTAACCCTTCTTTGCATGATGATGGAAATTTCAATCATAACATTTAGTGAAGAAAAAAAGGTACTCAAAAACTGTAAACTTTAAATTTGTTGTTGCTGGCAACTTTATAAATGACTATTGCGTACAACAAAACGCAGTTGTCAAAAAATAGCAAACGTCACTGTCAATTAACAAGCCTAGAACTTGTCATTCCACTTCGGTGTAAATTTTCCAAATGTAAAGGCTATTCCACAATTTCGTGTAATAAATGTGGAGTTAATTTGTGCTTGAATAAAAATAATAATTGTTTTTTAAATTATCATTTAGAATAAAGGAGAATAAGTAAACAATATCTTTTGATTTATTTAGTACTGAGCTATATATGTAACAATGCATAATGATGTAAATTTCCATCATACTGTTTTTTAAATAATTCAAATTCTTATTTATACTAGGATTTTTTTAAATATTTTTCCTTTAATCTAGAGCATTAATTACATCAACCTGATTTATTTTAAAAAAATAGGAAAAATCATGCAAAGAAGGGTTAACATTCTCCGTGGCGTCCGAAAAATCCGGAGTCGTCTATTGGAATCTTATCGTTGCCTTTTTGACAATCGAAGTAAACACCTTCTTGCGATACAGTTTGGAGCTCAACCGATAGTGTTCCGCTCAAAATTATATTAACTCTTCACCATTGTCATTACTCTTTTTAATTTCTTATTATTAGACTGTGGACTTTGCGCATTTATGACAAAATTGGGTAGACATGATTCAAAATATTACAAAGATTACAGGAATTTACAAATACCAATCTTCGACAGATTTATTATAAAATCGATATTGTTTCATTTTACTCGTCGAGATTTTGCCGCAGTTGACACCTTTTGTATCGCAAAAGTGTCCGAATGGAAAATATAGTGTCCCGCCACTGTCATTACAATTAATGTGGAAAAAATGTAAAAGTTTCTTTTAGCTAGTATTTGTTCATAGTAGCAAGGAAGATGACCTCGCTTAGCTAAAACACCCGGTATATTTAGAGAAGAACTTAACATTAAGACTATCGAGCCCTAATTAAAACTAATATGTTAGTTTATAACGATAGCAAGATTGGATTTATTTAAAGTTCATACGGTTTCTATAATATATGCATGATTAAATAACTTTATCTCGAATATTTTTTGAAGAAACATTTTTATAATATCAAAAATTGTTATATCTTTCTAAATTAGAGCTAATACAAAATAGAAATATACGAAGACACGAGCTTTCGTTAAGTTTCCGTTTAGGAGACAGTGACGATGTAAATGTTACTTCGAATATATAATTGTTAGACTACGGATCTTTATGCAAAATGAGAATTGTACTTGTGACCGTGCTACAACCAATTGTCAGGTAGAAAGTTCTTCCTCTTTTCAACAATTATCAGTAACTTGAAAATAATATAATGACATACTGTAATTCTCTTAATCCATCTACTGTTAAAAAAAATTGACCTACTCACTTTTGCCAAGAACGCGTGAAATCCGCAATCTAATAATTATACACTCCACTGTAGGGCGTCTTAATTTGTACGAGATTGAACGTGAAAATCGACTAATGGATCTCGGTTTGTGGGCCCCGAGCGAGGTCTCTGGAGAGCATTCGTGTGCACGGTGGTGTCCAGAAGTCACAAGAGGAGGAAACGCAAAGGAGATCTCGCCTAGAAGAGGCCAGGAGGGTCGACGAGGAATCCTCGCAAGGCAAAGGGACGAGTACGGAGCCAGCTGGCGGAGGACGATAGCCGGAGCAGGCACGGAAGGGAGGGAGGAGAGAAGGACGAGTAGTCACGAGTCCGAGGAGGAGAGTGGAGAGTGGAGAGATGGAGAAGCAGAGGGATAGAAAGAGAGGGGGGGGAGGAGAGAGAGAGAGAAGGTAAGGGAACGAAAAGAGGTAAAAAAGGAAACGACTGGTCCAGAGCGGCTTCGAGAACGACCTGAGGCTAACTGGTGCGTGCCGGTCGTGTGGCGAGCCCGAGCAAAACCTGGTGGCAGAGGGGAAACGCGAAGAGAAGTGGACGGATGGGTACTCGAGCCGCTGTCAACTGGTTTACTCGGCCACTCCTACGCATCAGCTGTCCGGCCGATCTCCTCGAAACAGCCTCTCCTCTTACATAAGAGAAGATCCGTGAGGATCGCGCGAGCCCCTCGCGACTCTTCGTCCGGCTCTCGCCCTCTCCGCGCGCGCGCTCATTCCCCGTGAAATTTATCGCCCCGGACTCCTTTGATCTGTCGACGCTCGAGTTTCCTCGCGGCCCACTTTATCGACTACCGGCCCCCCTTTCTTCTCACCTCGAATCATCCGTCTTTCGCCTCTCGTCTTTGGGGGACCGAGCAGCGGCGAGACGACATCTCGATCCACAGAGATCGAGGATTTCCGCGATTTCCGCGAGCGGTGTCCTGAAGAACGATGAACGGGCGCGCTGGAGGCGAAGCGATCGAGCGAGCGACCAACGACGGGAGAGGAGAGGCTGCTGCTGGTTTATCGTCTCTGACAGAGTAACTTGCAATAATAGAGCAGGAAGTTTCTGTGCGCGAAGAATCGGGAGATCTGGACGAGACAATTAAAACGATAGTCACGACCGTTTCGCGGTTTTTCTGCGACGGCGACTAATGAAGAGCGCCTCTAAAGTTGATTACTTGTTAGCCGCTTTGCAGATAACGAAGTAGAAAGCTGGTTTACGGTTGGGACCGAAACCGGCCGGTTAAAAAGAATAGTTGCTCGCCGTTTCGCGCGCGCGCGCGCGGGCGCGCGGAAGGTTTAAGAAAGATCGCACGGTGCCGACAAGAAGCGGCTGCTGCCGTGTCTCGTCTCGTCTCGTCTCATCGGCGGAGACACATTAACCCTTTCGCGGCCACAAAAACATCGCGCCGCCGCTGCGCACGAAGAAACTCCATTAGGCAGGAAACAGAATTATCGCAAAAAACCCCGATTCCCGAGGATTCCAGAAAAAATCGGAAGATACGAAGATGACTGACTGAGAGAGGGTCCTGCGCACAGGGTCCACCGATCGGCTCTCGAGTGCTCCGAAGGAGCAAGACGAAGAGAAGTTTTTCGAGGAAAGCGAAAGAAGGTCCCTGGCCAGATGAATCGCTTAATCGCGCGGACACGAGCGTCTTGCGCGGCGGAAACAACACACAAATTCATCATCGTCCTGTCCGTGAGCGGGGAATCATCGTATCCCGCGAAGCGGATGTGGTCTCGCATGCGGCATCCAGAAATCACGACGATTTCCGTCGATCCAAGACCGGGCTCTTATCGGCACCGATAACGATCGACCGCAGGAGGAAACATCCGCTTGCGTTGCAAGATGGTACAGCATGGTCACCGAAGAACTAAACGCTTTGAAGAATTCGTAACTTGTTCATTTAGAAGAATTTTTTATTTTTTATTTTTTTTTTGGAGGATAGAGAGCATCCCTTGGCGAATTAAAATCGCTGCTTACGGTGCAGGCCACGAGTTAAATGCATCGAGTATTTTTATTCCAGTGGGAAATCGATCATTAAAATTTAGAGGAATTAATCGAATTCGGACGTTTAAGAGCTGAAACCATATGATAGATCACGGAAAGAGTCTGTATTTGTGTGCAGAAAAATAGTGGCCATTCAAGGGATGATTTCCCGCATACAATACTGAAAAATATCCACTAACGTGTGAACGTGTTAAATTTCCGTTCTGACCGCAATGTAAAATCGGAAAAATGACATTCTTGTATATAAATGCATATCAAATAATTTCTCTACAGTATTATTTGTTACTAAAACGAATCTTGGTAAGTATTTATATAAACCGTTTGCCTAACTTTGACTCATTGATTCTTAGTCTGTATTAATATTAGATTTTATTTCTTATTGTGAGAATAGATTTTTACCTGCATATATAAATAAATAAATAAATAAATAAATAACGGAATTCGAAAGTTACTCCAAACGAAACAATAAAAAGTTATAAAAACATGTCTTTCTAAAAATTATGTTTCTCTTACATCATTCAATCACTCATCATTCACTCTAAAGAAATCGTTCGTATACCGGAGAACACTGCAAAGAACTCTCCTCTTGCCTGCAACCCTTTACATTCCCACGACCTTGACGTTTCCCATCCTTAGCATTCCCAAAACCTCGAAATCATTGGCCTTCGCATCACCTAGATTCCTAACTATTTAATTGACATTCCGGAAGTTCTTAACAACCAGTTATCGCTACATTAATTACTGATTATCGCAATCTTCGGTTCATTAGCGGGCAGATTGGCTATCAATTAATTTCGAAGATGTTCCTAGTGGAAGGAGGAAGATCGGCCGAGAGAGGAGACGGTATTCTATCCGAACAACGAGACCCGGAACACAGCGATTCGCTGACAAGCGGCATTAATTTATGCAAATCGAATAGAGTGGCCTGCTATCGATCCGCGATCGACGCGAGCACGTCAACGACTCCTCGCCGCACCGGCCGCGCGGCCGTTCTCGTCCCATCGATTCCTCTTCCTTCGACGCTGCGTTCCATGTTCCACCCTGTTCGATGCCTACGCGTTTATGATATTGGAAACTCGACACACCGCATACCAATTTGTTCCGACAGCGGGAAAGAGCACCAACAACATGGGAACGAGCTATGCGGAATCACTCTGAGCGAGGCGAGTTCACCGAAGATTGACTCTTATCAATTTATTTACTCTTTTATTTATTCATTCATTTATTTATTTATTTATTTATTTACTTATTCATGAAGGGGTACTTTATTAGGAACGAAGATACTTGAGGGATAAGGAGGCAGAGTATTGCCCGCTGGTAGTTACAAAAAGAAGATAATACTAGGAAAACCGATCTCAGGTTACTCGCTAAGCGATGAATTTGTCAATTAACAAATTTTGTGAGGGTGAGCTTTTATTACAAAGAGCGAGCTTTTACATGAATAAATGTCCACTTGTTAAAAAACATTTAGGTAACGATAAGATTTTGGTAACAAGTTTGTAACGAGAAATTTTTAAGATGTCGCAGAGGGATTCTTGTTAGGGATGATGATTGTTCCGAATTGTTAATGACAACAGCGACAAAATAGGCATGTTTGCAGACAATGTTACAAAATTGAAAATGAATTTACGTAAACTGTTCATCTAATCTACTGATTCGCCGATTCTATAGTATAGTAATATTAGATGTTCTGTATTATACAAATGGACTGTTACCTGTATATATAAATAAATTAAATTAAATTAAATTAAATTAAGTTTCAAGGACACTTCTATTGGGCACGGTATCAAGAGTCTCAATATGAAATTCCTCTCATCGACAAAAAAGCGCGCACAGCGGCGATCTTGCTCTAACGAACGTAATCAAATATTTTCACTGATCAGAGAATCGGTTCCCGGAACAAATCGTTAGACGCTGCTCGATAGCATCTCTCGCGCGCGAAATTATCTCGGGCGATGCGCGTAATCTTCGCGCAATTTTTCCCCCGGATGAACGATTGCACGCCAAGAAAAAATCGAGACCCGCGAACGGAAAAGCCTGGCTAATGGCGACTGCTCGATGAAAAAGATCGGCAAGATTAAGCGTGATTGCGCTCGAACGAAACGAGTTCGGTGATTTTTCTTGCTTCTCTCTCTCTCTCCCTCTCTCTCTCTCTCTCTCTCTCTCCCCCTCAATCTCTTCGTGGAGCGTGTTCCGCTTCCCGCTTGATAAATTTAACGCGACGATGAGCACGAGGAGACGGCGACCAGCGCGGAGTCGGTTTCGAGGAATCGAAACGCCAGAAATCGCGGCAAACACGTTTTCCAGGATCCGTCGCGTCGATCGAACAACAATTCCGAGGAGCATGGTCGCGTAAGAAGCACAGGGTTCGTTCTCCTGGTTCCACGCCCGTCTCGCTCTCTTTCTCTTTCCCGTGCGCGCACGAAGCTCGTCCGAAAAATCGTGGCAAAAAAAGACTGGCTAAGTAATTATCGTGATCACCCCAATATATCGGACCGGGCGAAATTATCCAGAGCGTGTAATTTTCTGCGTCGAGGGGCCAGTGCGAGGAACGGCGCCGATAGCGATGGCCTTTCCGTTCTCCGGCGTCGAGAGAAATTCGTTTGGATCTTCGAGCGACACCGAAGTGTTCGGCAATATTTTTCAAATCAATGCCAAACCAATTTTTATTTTCTTCTCGGCCGGACAAACTTGTTGTTGTTGTTAATGTTGTTTCGAGAGCTTCGAGCTAAACTCTACCTTCGCAAGATGGTCGCAGTATCAATCTTGACTGTTTGAATCGTTCATTTTTTTTACACGACTTTCGGCAATTAAATAAAATGTATTGCTGTTGCATTACGATCAGCAAAAAGGCTAACAAGTATGAAAGAAATATTTTCGAAAAGATGTTTCGAAAAATTGCTGGATAAAGCTGGGAATTGTTAGAAATATCATCGATGGTTGTGAAGGTGATCCGCCGTCTTTGGGTTAAACTCTCACTGCTCGAAGAGAGACTCATGATAGATAATAGACTGCGGATCTCTATGCGAAATAAAAATCGTCCGCATGAATTGAAATCAGCGGTAGCTAATTAGAAGTTTCGTTCTTCCTCTAACAATGCTAATATGTTGCACGTAATGTGCCCAAATTCTTAAATTCCTTTAGTCTTCTCCTTGTTCTATATTCGTTGCGCTCATTTTTATAACAACTGCATAAAATCCGCTGTCTAACGATAGATGCCACTATTTTTTCTCACAGTATTCTTAACTCCCAGCTATGTCGATTAGCATTTGTTTATTGCTAATAAATTCCTGTGCCAAACAGAACAATTTAAATCTTGGCATTTTTAAATTCATTTAATTTACGATCTAGCACTGCCCCTTTCAAAATCTCTGTCACGTTGCAATTTGAACTTCCCTTTCCTGAAAACCGTTCACCACCTCTTACTTTAGCTTCTTTTGTATGTCCTATTATATCTTTTCTTTTATTGTATCATTCTCTTCTTTCTGTTTCGTTCCTCTGAATTTGCTCTGTGTGACTTAATGTCACACTATAATAACACAGGGTAACACAGAAAAGGAAACCTGTGCTCGTTGATCTAATAACAATGATATATAATATTATTATTTATATTAAATAATATTATATTTAATATTTTTAAATCAGGTCTTCGCCAATGTGAATGTTTATGGCAAAACATTCAGATATTTGTTTAAGCAATTGTTTAGCGCTTGATCTACCTATGAATGACCCCGCGACGTTAAACCCCAAGGGGGTTCTCCCTTCCATAGAATGAATAAATCAATGACAAATGTGGCCAATGTGTGGAAAATAATGGGAGCCGACCGTCCGCGCGACACGCAGGCTCCCTTCAGCTCCGCGTTGAGAGCGTGTCGGGGCCATCGCTAGCTCGCGGCGAACGAGTGCATGTGAAATAAGAGAGCCGGCTCGTTTCAGGAGCAGCTGAAAATTAATACGTAATTACAGTCGCGGCCGCGAGAGGAGGAGAGATTGTTATTGGGAAACGCAGGATGAATTCCAAAGAAATATCGAGCGCCGAGCGGCCGGCCTCTGCTCTCGACGGTGTAGAACACGGAGGAACAAGAACGAGAACGGAACTGGTTCGCTGGCCACGGGAAAAATTTGTGGCGCGACTCTAATCGCGCGTTAGTCACCGAGTAGTATGGAAATTATCAGGTCCGCGGCGATACGTGAATCATTCTCCTCGCCTCGATTCTTGGCCACGTCTGCCACCGATATATGGTATGTACCTGCGGCAGAAACACGCGGCGGAACACGCGAGAGATCGATGCAACACAACAAGCTCGAGCCGTGAATGGAGTCAATTTCGACCGGGAGAATTTTCCCGCAACAACGACCAGTTATTAGCGTTCGACCGTGCAATATGTCCGAAGAACGAGACCGCGATCGAGCGAACCGATTGCACCGAGGCCGATCCGAATCACCGGCGAGGTATTTAAACGGCTGAGAACCTGCCTTCGTGTTCGCCTTTGCCAGCTGCTGCAAAGCCACGCGCGTCTCGGAAACCCTAGAACTTTAGCGAACAGTTGCCCGGTACCTTGGTCCGAACCATTTGTACTTGGAGGCGACCTCTCGTCTTCCGATCTGATCACGATGAAAAATTCCTCGGAAGGTGTCTCGTTGCCGTCTGTATCTCGACGATGTTTCGATCGGAGCCGAGAGGAGAAGAGGGGACGCGAGGTCAAGTGCCGCACAGGTGGCTGTGAAACGAAATCATTGCCGCTCGAGATTAATTTCTACGAGCGATCGAGTCGATCCGGTCTCGACTCGCCGGTCGTTCCTTGCGGACGGTCCGTGCAAGAGCATGCGAGGCGAAGAGACGCGGCAGATATTGAGAAAGAGTAAGAGAAATAAGGGGAGTAAGAAAGACCGAGAGAGAGAGAGAGAGAGAGAGAGAGAGAGAGAGAGAGAGAGAGAGAAGCGGACGGCGCACTTCCGAGCCGGCTCGCGAGAGTTGGTGAGGTTTTATACGGTGTGTATCTGCCTTATGGGATACCGTGCCGGTATATTATGGTTAAGTTGTTGCCGGTCGAGGCTTCTATTGGAGCGCAGCTTCTGGTCTCGCGAGAGATTATAGAGATAATGGGGCCCGGATAGCAGCATTGCTCGGTCCTCGCTCCCAACAAATTGCGGGGTTCATTCATCCTCCGCGATAGAGGGAAAAACTAGCCGCGCTGCTCTCCGCGTTGCTCTGCTTGCTCTCGCACCATCGCGCACAGGATACCCCCCTCTCCTTCTTCATCGTCCTCGTCTTCTTCTTCTTCTTCTTCTACTTCTTCTTCTTCTTCTTCGCTTTCTTCTTCTCCTTCTTCCTTCTTCCTCCACATCCTTGTCCCCCCTTGTTCCGTCTCAACCATGAGCGCGGATCCGCTGGTCGCGCGCGCGTGCAAGCGCGTACATGCGTGGAACCCGCCTTTCCTCGCGTGCCCGTCCTTACGTGGTCTCGAGCGTTCCCCAGCTACCCTGAAATTACCATTTTGCCGGACGATGCTCGTCGCCGTGTCCTTGGAGCCTGATCCTCGAGCGACGCATTCCCTGACGCACCGTTCGTCGGCGCTCTCTCCTCCGTCGATATATGTACGTCGTCTCGTCGACGACATATCCACCGAGAGTCGTCCTTCGTCGCGTCAACGATACGGAACAGTAAGCGATCAGACTTTCGATCCGATCCGAAACGAGCTCGCACGGAATGCTGGAACTGGCTCGGATGCTCGCGACGCGTTCCAACGAGCAAGAATAAGGATATTTCGAAGAGAAGACCCCGAGAAGCTGCATTTTCCCCCTCCCCTCCCCCACCCCCCGCCGATATTCTTCTTCTTCACTAAGCGAGGCCACGGTTCAGAAAAAAAAAAAAGAGGGAAAAGGAGCACCCGATTCCGCCGTATAATTTGCGGGTATAGAGAAACGCAACGAGCCGCGCGGCTTAGATCGCCGTGGATGGATTTAAGAGGATAGGCCAGCAGGCTCGTAACGTATAAAGGGGCGCAAGATAATCAATTACCCCAGCTACCGACTTCCCGCGAGAGCAATAACATCGGCCGGCCGCTGGCTGCCGGAGCAGGTCGTGTACCTGTTGCAACCGCGTATATTTAATGGCACCCCTAATCGTCCACGCCCGGTCGTTCCGTGCCTCTTTATATTTTTCCAGTAGGGGCTGAGTCTCTCTCTCTCTCTCTCTTCCTCTTTTTCTGCCTGCCCACGGGATACCCCATGAAAATTCGCCGCCCCTCGATGTCCTACGTGACCTGTCTTTAGCAGCTTTTTTTAAATTCTATCAACTCTTCGATGATGTAAACACTTCTGGCGATGTCGGACTTGTACAACCAACTTTCAGAATGACGGACAAATAATTCCAGTGGTTAAGACAGTTCGGTTCTACCACGATGTAAGAAGAGTACTAAACGTTTACGAGTTCCCGCAAGAAAAGGTAATGAAACATTTCTGTTCAACGATTCATCAAATTTGAATTTCATTTAATACAATTTAACAATGATTTTTACAATAACAGGTACAGAGAGATATTTCTTTAGAAAAACTTGGTTTAATTTTAGTGAAATCAACTGTGAAAATATCTATCTTGGCTTGTATTATTTACTGACGAAATCTATTGTTAACACATTACCACCCAAATGACTAAATATAGACATTTTCTTGACTGCCCGTGAAATACCGGATGACTAAAAATAGTCATTTTCGTGATTGCTTGATAAATGCGATTTAAAATAAAAACGAAGCAATTAAAAATTTCATTTGTTTAATTGAATCTAAATAAAATCTATTTCAAATGAAACAACATATCATAAATCAATTAAACTGTCTAATATTTATATGTTACACTCATTTTTTTTTTAAGTGATGGAACAACCTTGAAATATACCAGCTATACGCAAATATTTTCGCACAAGCAGCCCGAACGGAATTATGCGATACTAATTTCGAGTTAATTCCTTGCCGTACTTCAACGAGTTAGACTCGTAGCGGAGATTTGTAGTAATAAATTGTTGGGTACGAATGCTGTTCCGTTCCGTTAAGATGGAGTAAAAATCTATTCTCTTGTCACCAATATTTAAACGTTCAAGTAGATGTAAATACATAAGAGATATGGATTTTTATCATCCTAGAAATTATTACAATGGAAAAAGTTCTGATCACTGTAACAGTAAAGGAAATAGTATGACAAGTGGTTAAATTAATTTATAGTAACCTCATCGTCTTTCTCCCTTGTTCCGTATAACATTTTCGCATACGAAGATTGCATTATAAGACACAAGTGAAGATTTTCGGAAAGTTGAACAGGCCACTGCGATTCTAATCCATTCAGACATGAGATAAAATAGAAAGAAGGCAATCATATCGAGTAGCCTTGGCATTCTCCGGCCAATCGAGTAACAGGAATTCGCAGTGTATCGAACGATTTCGGAGCTCGCAATCGATCTCTGTAAAAATCGAAATTGCCATCGACTCTCTTCCTCGAAGGCTGCCGCCGATTTCGATGGAACGTACAGTGCCGTACAGCTACCGAAGATGCAGCCGCGATCCCGACATATAGAGGTCTGATACTCTGCGGCGAACGTTAAGAGGCTCGAAATGGTGAATAAACGTTCGCTCGTAAAACACGCAGCGAGCCGTATCTTCTAGGAGTAATGGCGCATATGATACGCACCGCGTACGGCTCGCGCCTCTCCCCACGAGCAGAGATCTTACTCTCGTCCTCGTTCGTTCTACCCTGTTTCTCCTCGCGACTCCTCTTGGCCGATCCTCCTCCTCGCCGCTCTCTTTCACAGCGAGGATCTCTCGCTGTGTTCGCGCTCCTCGCGCCGCGCCGCGCCGCGCCGCGCCGGTCGCTTTAATGCGTTCGATTTGTTAATTGAGAAAAAGTCCGCGAAGAACGATGCCGACCACTTTGTCGGTCCGCTCCGCGCGCGAACCAACGAGAGCCGAGCCGAGCCGAGCCGACAGCCGCTCCTTTCTCGAGCGCTTTTTACGCCGGCGCGGTTCGACGCGTCGACGATTTGGTCGCGTTCCCTTTTACCTTCGCCCGGGGACGGATCCTCCCACTCCTTTTTACGCCGTTCGAACTCCCTCGGACTCCATCTTCTGTCGGGCGTCGTTAACGTCGCTCTCGCCGATAGAACGGACAGCCGTAGCCACCGGGCACGCTCCGCATAATTGCAAATCGATTTCAATTAATTGTCTCTCGGCCCGTGTCTTGATCGCCTCGATCGTCCTGTGATCGACTAAAGACCGGCTAAAGCATCGCTGAAAGACGAAAGGGTGGGGAAAGGGCGAGACTAGTTCGAGGAGGAGTCCGCGGAAGGGGACGGAGGAAGACGAGAGAGGACGATGACGAGCCGCAATTATGTCTCCGCCGGCTGCCGACCAAGTAGAGGTCGTCAGGTACAGTAGTCTGCGAAAGTTCCCATTTGTCACCGATCTCGATCACGAACTCGACACCTGGCGGTATCCCCAGAACGAGCGCATTCTCGATTAAATGATCGAGTTTTCAGCTGCGCAGCGGCCGCCGACACGGCGGATCCTTGCGTCCCGTGGTTCGGAAGCGACACGAGCGCGTGTCAGTGAGCTGTACAAATTGCTCGATTGTCGCGCAATCGAGTCAAGGCGACCGGAATCGTTCGAAGCGAATCGGTCGGTCTTCGCGAATCGTCGGGATTCGCGGATTACTGGAATTCTGGACGGGCGACGCGTGGAAGATTTTGCGGCGAACGGTACAGGGAGTTATCAATAATTTGCATATTTCCACGGTTCGTAAAGTAACGAGCGGTTGCCTCGACACCGAATTCCGTTCTCCGCTGTCACTGACCTATAATACCATGCCGGCAGCGTACTCCGGAACACCCTATGTCATCGATAATTCACTTTCACGGTCCGCAGCGGTATCCAGGATCACAACGACACGGTAATTATCTTTCGATAGCATCCTCCCTCTCTCCCTCTCTCTCTCTCTCTCGTTTTTCTCTGTCTCTCTCCCCCTCCTTCTCACCGACCCGTGGCAATCGAGATCCGAATATCGGGCCGGGATCTTTCTATTTGCATCGTTAATAGCTCGGCCGGCAGCTAAATCATTTTTCTTCGACACACAATGGCCGCAACCCGACGACTTACACCGATGGGTAACGCAACACATGGCCAACACCATCGAGAGATACGGATCGCCTCTGCGTGGACGAACGACGAGCTATATAAACGAGCAGTTAACGTCGGACTCGGTTGTTACCGCGTAACAACGACGAGTACGCTAACCGGCCGTCATTTCTCCAATTTGTCCGTCCGCGGCGTGCAAATCCCGGGACCGAGTCCAACCCAGGGCCCGGAACAAACGCAACGAGATCGAAACAGACCTGGATTTTCTACAGTACCGTTCTACCGTCATCGAATTAGTGACACCCTCGAAGGTTTAGTTTTCTAACTGCAATCCTGCGTTAGAAAGCTCACGTTTTGTTTGGATGTCGAAATTTGTGTTATGATCTGAAATCTACACAACAAGCGGTTTATATATCACTGACATTTCTCAGTCGGAGGCTGTGGAAATGGAAAATTATCTGGGATACAAACGACGGAGAACTGAATAGGTATTCATGTTGTAGCATCTGCAGTGCGTAATGACTAAACTATAGAATTTTTGTGCGAAATAAAAATTGTTCGCATCGATTGTGAGTGATAAAAACCAGGAAGGAAATTCATTCTCCCTTTAATGATCTAATTGATTAAAATTAACGCTGTTAAGATGCACTCTTGAAATGACAATTGTGAAGAACAGGCGAACTGTGCCGGACGTATTACTTCCTTTCAAAAATATAAAGAACATAATCAATTGCCCTCCATTATTGGGCCTTATAATCTTTAATACGTGGTTGTCTGTTGTTTAGAGTGGATGCTTATAAGGCTGGCCGTAGATCATTTCACACTGTTACCAGAATTTGTAATTATGTTAATTTTGTAAGCTGTGACATTGATTTATTTCTTACCTCCACCAATAAATGTAGGCAAGAAACCAATGTAACATAATTGGAATTAACATTTTATTGTAAACGAGCACTCGAATCAAACATTCGTTATTCTAGTTTTGTATGTTCGATTATTATTTTGTTATCTATTCACATCGTATAATACAACTGTATAGCCCGCTCAATCAAAAAATCAAATTAATACATTGACATTTTAAAAAGTTTTTATTTAATGTATTTTTTGTCTCCGCGACAGTCACGTAGCCACGAGTGCATAATGACAATAATAATAATAATAATAATAATAATAATAATAATAATAATAATAATAATAATAATAATAATGGTAATAAGAGAAAGAGTAATTACAGTAAAACAATAATTGAGCGTGGTTGTGTAATTTGACCATAAATACAACCCGCAGCCTAGTGATGAGTGACGAAGGCGATATACGAATGCATGTATAGAGAATGCGTTTCCTCTCTGTGAAACCGACCAGAGAGCAATGAGATTAAGAAATAAGTCAGTCGTATATGGATCATTGGAGAGTGAAGTGAGGCTGAGATTTGACGTAAAGAATTGATGTGGGAAAGCAAGCAGACATACCGGTTGAGAAAAAGCCATACATAACATGTATTTTGTATACTTCTTGCGTGTAGCATTAGTACGTTTCATCAAAGTTCGCTCATGCCTTGTAATTTCATTAAAAATATTGAAAAACTTGCAAGTATTTGGTGGCACTATGTGGACAGCTAGACTTTTCAAAGTACTGTAGAACTTCGAATTGATAATTGATCATTAATTTCCCTTTATTTTTGATAAGTTATTAATACAATAGTATAAGATGATAAGTCCATATTCAATTCGAGGTCTATCTGCAGCTTCGTCGTTGTTATTTGGAATAATCAAAAATCCAAAATAATAAAGATCGAGAAAAATCTATTTAACCGATGTTCTGCTGTGTCCGAACAAGCTGACGAACGGTATCCCCATAGATCCGCGATTACTACGCTCGCGGACGGTCCACGATCCAGGCAGATCAATTTCCACGGCTGCATTGTAGCCTGCGAGCAACTGGAAGGCGCAACGCTATCCTCTCGCCAGTCGCGGAAACTAGTTTCTGAATCTAGTTTGAGCGTCGTTTATTTTCGAGGCTCTCTAAAACCCTATTAACCGGGTGGTTAACCAGAAATGATGCTGCGGGGTAAAAAACAACATCAGAGGCGATTTATCCTCTGGTGAGGTTAGTTAGAATGTTGTTGGTGCCGTTTCGAGCACCCAGGAAGCAACTCGTTTTACTCGGTGCGGACCGTTCGCTGCCACGTCCGCTTATGTGGGTGACCTTCCCGCTTCTTTCGGGATTAATTTTAAAAATTTTGCGGGTCACAAATCTGTCACCAGATATTTTCTACTGCTAACCAGTTAGTTGCTGCGATCTCCCTGAAAAATGTGCACTTAGAACATGTCGTAAAAAGTAAGCGACAGCGAGTATACTACCCTAACCCAGACATTCTTTAAAGTTTCTTCATAAGAATTATTTATATCCTTTTTATTTCGTCTTCATCTCTGAATATTCAAAACATCTTGAAATTTAAGAACGTTTTAGTTTTCGTCAAAATTGCAATTTAAATGCCAAACTTGTATGCACGACGAATAAGCTCGACGTGACAAAATATTATAATTTGTTCTTGACGATTATACTCATTATGATACTAATATATACTAACTATTGCCATATCTTCATGACGATTACCCTCGTCAAGGACAGCTACCTCGTTAATTTATCGATTCCGTCGACTAAACCTAAAATTTATTTATTTACTCACAAACGAATTTAACCGTTTCATATGATGTTATATAAATAAAAAATATTAGAGCGTCGTAGGAAGCTAAACATCAATTTTAAAATTAATTTGGGAAATGGAAAAATTTCGGGATACGTCAAATCTGTCTTGTGGCTGTTGAAAAGACCATAATCAGTTTTGAGGAATTCTGTCGATCACAGACATATTTGAAAAGTTTCAAGAATCGCGGGACTTTTTCAGCTCGGTCCGCGAGAAACGGCTCCTTAACGGAAAGTCCGGCGACCTCGACACGGAGATTCGACAGGCCCGGGCTGACAGCAGCACAAAGCAGAAAATTACAAGGCCGTCGGGTGTGGAATCGGGCCGATTTGTGGCGCCGGTCCCGCAACCAAGGGGTAGCCGCAGGAAGCGTCGAGGCTCGTTCGCAACCGGATTACGAAATGACCGTCGCAAGCAGGTGAGCAGACACCCCGGCGGCTGGTGAGCCTCCGACGGCCGGAGTGATTCTTTCACCATTTCCTTCCTCGTAGCGCGTCGCTGCGTGAACGCGTTAACCTTTCCCGAAATGTCGCAATGCCTGACACCGCGGATCCGATGGAAAAATCGCTGATGATCGATGACGACGGTGGTCTCTTCGACGGAGGCTCTCGATCGGCGGACGAGCAACGGTGTCGCAACCGAGGCCGATCCTCCGGGGAAGGGTGAGACCGGCAGAAGAGGCCGAAGGCGAGCGACTAGTTTGCCCGCCGAGAAACAGAGTAACAAGGAGAAGCCAAAAGTGCCAGCGGAAGAGGGAACAAGCTCTAATGGGAGATGATGAGGTGAGTCGAGGGAAAAACGCAGGAAGAGACCATCGCGGACCGCTCGAGGTACCGTTCCCAGGTGTTCCGGGGGAACTGTAAATTAATCGACGAGTCTTATCGGGCCCTATGCGTCTCGATCACCGAGGATCGACGAGAGAATCTTCCGACGAGCAAAATAGCGCGCGCAAAAAAAGAGAGAGAGAGAGAAAGAGGCGAGGAGGAGGTTTGCGATAAACGAAATCAAGTCTCCGGGCGACGAAACGGCAAAAGGTGGAGCGCGGTCCGGAGAGGCAAATACAAAAACCAGGCTACAAGGCGAACGTATCAAAGAGCTGAGAGAGAGAGAGACAACGAGACCGAATGAGCGCGAGCGGACGCGAGAGGGAGGAAGAGAGAGAGGAACGAGGACGGCGAAGAGAAAGCAGCGAGGTGCACAGAGGGGCGAGGGAAGGCCGCAGGAGCCGGAGGATGGGGTAAAACGGACCCACCGTGAGCCACGTTCCCACGATCTCATGAATGAACTCGCGTGGCTGCCGGCCACGTGGAGGGGAGAGTACTCTCCTTTCCCCTTACCCCCGTGCCCACCCTGTCCCCAACCGTTCGCCTACCCTTCGTCGTTCCCCTCTGTTCTTAGCCGTTTCCTCCAGAGGCCGGCACACCGCTTCTCTTTCTACGGCGGACTAAGCGGCTCCCGTCGTCATCGTCGGGGGTAAGGAACTCGGGGTCATCCTGGACCTCGAAAGGATACGTAACAATAATTCGTCTTGATTGCGCGATCATCATTAAAACGCGACAGCCGCAAGACCCCATGAAAAAGACCCCGGTACATCAAGCGGTCGAGATTCGAAATACAGAAGAAGCAGCGACTTCCTGAATCTTCCCTTCAACCGGTTGGTCTACATGCAGATATATTACGACATTCAAACTTCTAAATGCTTCGTCGCATCTTGCAGGTCGTGTATACTTTTTGAATCAGATCTTGCCGAATTATGTCTGGTCAGCAGAAATGTGTTAACCCTTCGCGGTCTGAGTCATTTTAACTCGAAGTACAAAGTAGTCTTTCTGACCTTATAGTATGTATTTCGATTTTATTGGGTTGACCCATAAGTCCTAGCAGTTTTTCCCTAATAAATGGCAATACAGAGAAATGAAAAATGAAATTTCATTCCGTGACTCGTACAACAGCTATGCTTTTAACACCTTACTAATACTAGATTTACACAGTATAAAAAAGCAGCTGTTTCATATTAGTAAGCCATTGATCTGGATTTTTAACGAGCATCATTGTAACATTTGTCTCAGGCAACCGATACATTGAACAAATAACTCATAAATCAACCAATTAGAAACCTGATATTTTGACAAGAACCGTGAATCTAGTATTAAATATAAAAAAATTTGGTAATGCGAATATTATTTTGAAACGTAATATAGAAATTTTTAATCGAGCCTTAGAGTCTAGAGAAGAGTAAAGGATTAATAATATCTTCATTCTCTAAAACGCTGTACATACGAAATTCTACGCACCTGCTAATCTGTAAAGGTTTTTTTTTTGTACTCGTAAATAAATAGATCAAATGAAATGCCGAATTTCGCAGAAAATTCCTTGTGACAAAAATCAGTTAAATGTGAAAAGACATACAGTTCTGGACATACTGCTCCCTAGATTCCGGAGATCGAGAGATCACGTTCGAGACATTGAGCTGCGAGTCGAGAAACTGTGCGACCGAAGAACACAATGCTGCAAGGTAGCCATTGTTCGCGACTTTACTAGGCGTACAGTCTCAATCAAGTTGAACATCCCATCTAGGACATTCCAGATGTCCAGCTCTCTTGCGTATCCCAGTCTACCATATATGTAGACATGATCCATTAGATCCAATAAACAGAGTGGCTAGTTTAGCTAACAAATATTTTACAAAGGTTGACACTTTTACTCTCAACACGGCCTCGTTTAACCCTTCGACACTGAGGCCATACAAAGAAAACTAGTTGTGCCCCAATAACGCATTGCAATACAGTAATTGAAGTCCAATTACAGTAATCACAAATAAGTCCGCGCAATTTTTTATTGTTGCATTCATATGATAATAATGCTGTGAAATAAATGTCATAATGTTAATGTCATTGAGATCATTATAGCATTATTTTCTCTACTTTACTGTATTTTCTATTTATTTACTTCTTCTATTTTCCCACCTTTTTTCTTTACTTCTTTTTTACATGCTACTTGTGCGACAAATTGTTATATTATTGCAACATGGACTTTCTTCCATTAATAAAACGAATATTATTATTTATAGGACCCTCTTTTTCAGGATACTTTAAATTGTTTTATTATAAGAATACCAAATATTATAAGATTCAAGACGAATTTGTATAAACTTGTTATCCAACAGTATTGACATAACTTTTTTTCATTGTAAAAACGTAAAATAAATAAATCGTCATAAAATATGTGGCTCCGTCTTTTGAACAGAGTTGATGAGGTCAAGCGAACTTAATTAAGTTGTTAATGCCTACCTAGAATAAGTTCTGTCTTTGTACATATTCTACCTCTTATCTTATTTCCCATCGTTTTCAATGACATTCTCGTTCGTTTCCTGTACTTACATGTTCATACTCGCATAAGGGAATTATGCCTATTAGGTACTAAATAAATAAACAAACTCGAGGTTAAAAGCGACAGCCAAATTGTGAAAGGGAGGAGGGAAAAGTTAACGGAGAAGGTGGATCGGTGAGGAAAGTTTCGTGGATACTTGAACATTGCAAGCGGCACGAGGAAAACTAGAATGTCGGGCCTGATTCAAACGGCGATCCGTTGATTCATGGAGGCTGGAGATAACTGGACCGGTCCTACATCGCGCGTCGGCCACGTCTTTCTGACCAGGAACAGTCTATCCGGTGGATAGAAAGTTGGTTAAATGGACGAACGAACAGAAGCTTGTCTTTGAGATCACGGGCCCATTGAATAGAGCAATATTTCCTTTTCAATGAGGAAGTCTTGGCTTTCAATGGGTTTCGCGCAACACATTGTACCTTTTTATCGACAGCTGATATCGCCGGAACGATACGAAGCCGGAAACAGTTCGGAATGTTAGATTGGCCGGGCGATCGGGCCTGTTTTAATCATGCTGCGGTATCGGTCCCGTCCATCAGATTACGAAATATCAAACGTTTCGCGGAATCGGTTCGTTTCGATGATCAGGTAATAAAGATGTACCTAGAGACGTTGCGGTAGCTGGAACACGACTGTGCTCGGGTAATCTCGATTAAATGCCCTAGGCGGAAGAAACCGAGCAGGTTTTATCTAACCGCCTGTTTGAAATTATAAACGAAGAGTCGCGCGAGCGAGCGCGCGCGCGCGCGCGCGGAGGGGAAACAGGATCATTTAACGCGGCAAACGTTGCCGCGATGGCGCGGCTTCGCCGAGGAACCGGGAGAGTTATTTCGAAATTATCGAGAAACTGGACTCTGCTGGCGCCGCACACTCGATTCGATGGATCCGGATAGGAAATCCTCTATCGTTTCCTTATAAATTAAACGAATGGCCATCAGGGAGGCTAAGTTTTTCTCCTGATTTTCTTCCTCCGGTCGTTCGGACGTACCAGGACGAAACGTAGCATCCCAACGTCGCGGAGATAACTGCGTCCTGTTGCAGCTTTAAACACTTTCATTACCAATAGGTCGTTTCCTGCATTCTACGGCCTACGACTATAATTACCCGTAAAAATGTTATCAGCCGGACAACTCTGATGCAATTAATTATTAAGATCCGATCGTACCGACGGCGCATTTCCACAGGGGAGAAGCGATGAACGCCACAATGTGGGACAAATTCGCGAGGTTTTCTCACAAAAGAAGAATTTTTTTTTATAGAAATTAGAGAAGACAACGATTTGTTTCTTTCCACTAAAATTGTGATACAATCAATAACATGTACGGTTGGTTTTTATCATACGTTAGAGATCATTTTTCTTATAATTTTACGCACTGATCGTAAAATTTATCTACCGTTTCAGGTTATTTTGAAAAAAATCAGAGGATTATCATATTAATTCAACGAAGAAATCACATTTTCGTCAATTTTGTCGTCACATGTTGTCACAAGAAAAAAGAATATTTCAAGTTTAACGTGAATCTTCAAAGATAAAATATGTTTATACCACGCTCCTTCTAAAGCAGGTGAGCTAGAGGTAGAGTAGTGAATAATTTAATAATAGTATAACTTCAAATTCGTTACTCTAATTATGGTATTTTATTTAAGTTTAATCTATTGTATTTCATTCTATTTATATCTATTTTAATTTCTTGTATGTTATTATTGTAGAACAAGATGTAAGGAAACCATTAAAGTTCATTCTCCTAGATTTCCACTATGTTCCCGTTATTCCGCAACGCTTCATCTTTAACGTAGAAAAAGCCAACGTCCTGTCTCACTCCCGTCCAAAGTTCTTTGCTTTTGACGCGCTTTCATAACGAGGGCTTTAAAAACCGACCGGTATTCTAGTTGAGTTAACGAACCCCGATATCGAAAACGTTCCGGCGAGCGGATCGAATCGCTCACGGAGTGATTTACCCGAGCCGAATCGCCGTGAAACCATACAGCATCGAACCGGAGGGCGTGCCTCGTACATCGTCGGGTGCGCGAATAAGGGTTACAATGACCGTGGAGGCAAAGAAACGATGGAGAAGAAGAGGTCGAGGCCGAGGAGAATGCAACGAGCTTGAATAACGGAGCAAGAAGGGACAGGATAAACTTTCGTGGAATGATATACGATCGTTCTCCGGTCGGAATCCTCGAGAAGATTCGGGACGAAAAGCTCGAGCAAGGGTCGATCTCGAATTAAAAACTGTTTCGATCTGAGGCGAGTTGAGTGGAGTCGAGTCGAGTCGAGTCGAGTCGAGTCGAGCCGGGCCTACGGAAGGGCTCTCGTTTTAACGACATCCGTAATAACGCGGCGATCGCGGTTAATGCTTGCCGCGTATCGATCCGGAGATCGGGAATCGGGCTCGGATTCGAAGCGAATTAAACCGTTACGGGCTACTAATTGCTGGGCCGGGTCGTTTCGTGGCCGTCCGGCAGATAAACCGGCTTGTCGAATCACGTGAGAAAACACGAACGCGAAGGCACCGCGGAGCTGCGGCGTTATTAGTTCCTGGTCCACCCTCCTGCAGCCTGCAGCCAGCAGCATTCAAAGTGCAGCGTGCAGCCTGTTGCTTGTACCGACTCCGGGCTTCGGACTCCTCCTCTCTCTCCCTCTATCTCCCTCTATCTTTCTCTCTCTCTCTCTCTCTATACCTCTATCTCGAACTCTCGTTCTCCATCCCTGCCTCGGTGAATGAAGCTGAGTCGCGTGGCGCCTGGTGACGTCACAACCTGTTGCTACCTGTTTCTCTCCTTCTCCCTTTATTCCCTTCGTTCTCCTATCTGCTCCTTATCGGAGCAGCCTCTGTCGCGGCGCGCACTGGCGATCGCCTCTCTACGGCCGCCCCGCGGCTCTTGCAGCTCAATTACGATTTTCGATACCAGAATCCTTCCTGCCGTTGTTCCGTTCAGTCGACCAAGAAAAATTCGCATCGATCTCTGGCTCACTTCCCTTTCGCCCATCCGAGATCTGGCAAACGAGCACATCTAGGTTTATCAAGTCCAAGAACGCAGACTTTGTGTCAGATAACGCCACGCTCTCTTCGGATATTATTTATTTATTTTATTTGTTGGTCTATTGAATCGGTTATAGAGATCTATTGCACAATATAAATGGATAAGAAAATCTTCTGTTATACGAATGCGTAGCAACCATTGCAAATTAATGTATATCTTCTATATTTTCATTGACTCTCCGGCAGTCAACCGAAGTTATGCTTCGGCTTTTGGTTTTGAAAAAAATGGGACTTTAACCCTATATATATATATATATGAAAAAAATTAAATCAATCTTTTGACTGCAGTTACCGGGTGATCCACTACCATTTTGACCCATTATACTTTTAAACGTTAACTAATTTCTCAATTTACAGAACTTACATTAAATACATTGCTGTTCCACTAGAAACAACAAACGGAATAGTGGATCTATAAGAAGAATCTTCAAAAATTTGTTCTGAAAAATCAATGAATAAAACTGAAGATTATTAGAATGAAAAACGTAAAATAACGATTGTGAAATGAAAGTACTTCTTCGCAATAAAGCATTAATTTGGATTAGTCTACTTTTTACGGAGAGATGGAGAGCAGAGCTATTCTAACAATAAGGGAAAGATTCTGATTAAAGAGCGATGGAAACCGCCGAGCTCTCGTTTAGAGGATGCAGGATTCGGGCTAAGAAGTTGCCTAAAGGCCATGGTTTCAGCTCCGAGAAATTCCGAAGTATCGAAAGAAAATTCCAGTATTGCGAATCGGTATGATGCATGATGCTCGTGAAATCCTTCGATCGAATCGATTCTGTTCGAGTAGGACCTCGCAAAGGTTCGCGCGAAGGATCTAGTGTCTGCCGGAACTTTCTCTGCGGTTATCCCTCCTCGCGACTCGAGACCAACGACTCGCGGCTCAATTCCGCGAAGTGAATGGGAGAGACTATCTCAAAGAACGACTCTATGAATGGATGTACACCGGTACTAGATCGGAACTGAATCGAGCGGTGGTTTCATTCAAGGTAACGCCCGTCGCGACTTTCAAGGATCTTCGAGGCATGAGCGAGGAGGATCCCTGTTTTACCGGTAGCGGGTACTTGTCAAGCGTTGTTGCGCCACCTGCGAGAAAACGGTCGAAGCGTATCGAAAGTTCGAACGTACGGAGACCGTCAGAGGTAGACACTGGTCGGTTACAATGTCGCGGCACATAGATCCGCGACGCCTGGGCGACACGCGGTTGCATTTTTTACGAGCTAAACTATCTTTAAATCCCGCTGAATAAGGCATCGAAGAGAAAGGTTCGTTTCTATCGAACGCCTCCGACCGATGCCCCTGGTAACGGCGACGACTATTTAAGGCAAACGGTCGCCGCGACGCCGAAGCGTTCTCGCTCACGATCCTAGCGATCGACAGCGATCGGCTTCAATCGCTTATCGGTCGACAACGATCTACCGAGAAGGGGTTCTTGTTCCTCGAATCGAATTGCGCAACGAGTAATAAACACACACGCGAGAACCGAGCAGGATTTTTCGGAGCGAACTGGAACGAAACGGAGCCGAACCGATCGATCAATCGATCGATCGAACCACCAGCGGCGTTTCTCGCCGCGGATGAATCGAACTGGCGGACTCCGAGCTGAATCGACCGCTTTAAGAATTCACGGCAAACCGAGAATAGATTTATCGATGCGACGGATTACTCGGTTCGAAGAACCAGCCACCGCATTAAATTAGTCGAGTGGCAGCTGTCACTTGCCGACAGTACAATAACCGCTCCTAGAGAGGTCGTCAATTATTAAAGGAACAAGGTAAACGGCCAACGTCGCCTGAAAATAAGCGACGGAGGTCGTGATCCCATCGTTAACAAGTCCACCGATACCTACAAAATCCATGAATTCTCTTGAGACGATATATTCTATCGAGAAATCCGCCGCAAAATAGAACGTAATTCTCTCATCTCCCGGTTTTAGTATCATACCTCGAAAATGTTTATTGTGTCGACAGGAAGGGCCCTTTGTTACAAAGAACGTCCTAATAGCGTTATTAACGATAGTAATAAGAGGATTAATGATAGTATACTGTAGTAAGAATAATAATATGGTAATAACGACTGGTAGGTCATCTTGGAAAAATTCCATATGAATGCTTCAATGTTTCGTGTAACATTTATATGATTTCTAAAGCTTCAAATATATAAAAATAAGTATGGGCGACGTATTTGTTTTAACTGTCCATTTATGAACGTTAATAATACATATCCCATCATTGATTTTCATGCTCATTCATCGCTCCTATTTGAACAGTTTAACATTCCCGTAATTACAAGTTTCTCCTTAATTTATTAATCTCCCTTGATAGTGTACATATTTCTCTGTTTATGTGCCAATGGGTTGTCCGGCGTATAAATACGATAAATAGATAATATCAAGAATTTACGTATGGTCATACGCAATAGCAAATGGTAAAATGTTTAAATCATGAAAAAGAGTTACGAAAGAAATTCGGAGAACGGCAACAGCTATTGACATTGATGAATAAGCGATCTCGCGATGGAATACATTTGCGGCTGCCAAGAAGTCTAAAGACCATGCTCGCTGGAGAAATTGCAAGAATCGAAGGAAAAGAGCAATCACGAAAAGAATGACTTGTCTCGAGAGTCGCCAGTTGAGCGGAGACTTCAACGGAGATTCTCGCCTGAGAATACAGGGTTCTGGAAGCGGCATGCTGGCACTGGCCAGAGCAATTTGAAAATCTTCAAATTTCTTCTCTCGGACGCAGCATCTGTCCGAGCAAGGAGGAGGAGGAGGGGGGGAGGAATAGCGGGGGCTAAAAAAGGGTCCGAGAGACGAGGAGGAGAAGCGGAGAAAGAGGAGGCGGAGGGTTTGTTTGAAACTGTAAATCGTCGTCTCCGGGGATCGAGGACGTGAGAACTGTATCTGCGTCTGGTCGCCGGTAAGTAAGCAAACGGGCCGAAAGAGAGAGAGAGAGAGAGAGAGAGAGAGAGAGAGAGAGCGCCTCGTGGAGGAGAACGAGAAGACCGGCGTGGCGAGGTGACGCGTGGAGGAGAAAGGGGAGGTTTCTCGACCGCACGTACAGCTGCGGTTACGCATTTCGCGCAATGCTGCGTGCACTGCCTCGCCTTGCCTCGCTCCGTCTCGCCTCGTCTCGCCTCGCCAACGAGAGAACGGTCCACGCCTGAGATCGATTCCCATCGATGATAAACGCCCGTTTCGTTCGAGTGGGAACTAACACGAAAAACCTCGTCGCTCGAGTATAATTACGCGGGAAGGTATTTCCAGACACCGGTTACCCTTGCTTTCTTCCCGGGACAATTATCCAGAACACTTGTTCGTGCGGTCCTTCTTCGAAGATTAATCCCTCCGCTCTGGACCGCCTAAAAATTTCTTCAGCCTCTGTACCGTCCTCGAGATAACAATTATTCGGCCACTTTGTTGCATCTTGTTCCTCTTTAAAATTATTAACGCTAACACCCGCAATCCGCTAGTGCTGTCTTATATTAACTTACATACTCCATTGAGACTTTCAGAAATTTTCCATTCGATTCGACATGCTACCTCACAACTTGTCGATGCTGACGCAATTAGTAGAAGTAGCACTCTCGCCGATGACTACTCTCGAGAGCTTTTTGGTACTTTCTTCTAAAAATTACCTTGTTCATAAAACGAGTTTATAATCTGTAACTAACTCTGTACTTTATTAGCGTTCACAATATAGTTTTGTCGTATTTTTTGCATTTTAGTGCTACATTTTTTTCTTCCTCTGTATATGTTGTCCTTTGTCGCAACTGAACAGATATCTTTCTATATGTATTGTATTCTAATGGATTTTTACCCGTATAATAAATAAATAAATAAATAAATAAATCGCCACATTATCACGAACCTACTTTTGATGTGTATATAGTGTTAAATGGAGCAGTCTCATGCCTTGCCGTTCTATCGAGATAAATTTAAATGTGTCATCAATAGGTTTTGAGATTCATGCTGAACTCTCTATGGTCGATTTGACACTTTAAATCGCATTTTCATCAACGTCAATAATTTTAAAGATTTAATTGACTCTTTTCTTCGCTCAAATGCTCCAGCACAATCTTATTAATTATTCTGCGTAATTCCGAGGAATCTCACATATTAGAATTCTGATTGCTACACCGCAGATTTTATGGAAAATAAAAAATGTTTGTATTAATTACCAGATACAGGAGTTACGTAGACACTAATTTATTTCTTGAATTATTTCAGTAGGTTGGTAGTAATTCAACAGTATTTTAAAACCCTTGGAATGTTTTTATACTTTTGCCTTTGGCTTTCCTATTTCGTTCATAAATACGTAAAAACCGCAGTCTAATGGTTGCCATTGCATCCAGAGTTCTTGTAAATTTAATAAATAATAATAATGATGATGATAAATGAATAAATAGGCATATAATAGCAACGACGGTCGACTAAACGTTGGAGCTCTCGAAGTTGCTCCCAAGACAATCTTTGTTCGCAATAATTTGCCCTAAGAGCAAGACTTGATTGTGTTATCGATAATTCGTTTTCGTTCGCTAATTTTCCAGTGAGGGAGGTACAGTTTGTTGAGCAACCGAGACCACGAGGGGCAGTTCAAATTTTACGTGGAATTTCCATGGACCGCGAATGTGCGATCGGGTGTCCGAGTGGCGAGTAATCTCTAAAAATGGCGAACGATATCGGAGCGAAGCGTGGGACCGGCCGGCGCGGCCCATCGGTTCACGTTTCCCTTCCACGATCGTTTGGCGAGCGTGCGCACCCTCTCTCATCGTCCAGAACTCGTCCCCACGGTCCCATAACGTATTCTCATGCACTCGTCGGGCATCGACCGCATTTTTTTCACCATTTTCCCATCCCGCCGCGGTGTTCCTCTCAGTCCTCTCTGATTTTCAGCGAAGCCTTTGATCTCGAGCAATTCGAGGGCTCGCGGCTCGTAAACAGAATTAACTGTCTTCCAACTACGAATCTACACCCTTCGCGACGTCTTTGCCAGTTCTCAAAACTTTCCTTGCTCGCGTCGCACCGATCTTCGTCGGCTCGGATACTTTCTACGACTAGAAATTGTCCTTCAACCAAGTTATCGCACACTTTGCTAACCAACACGTGGCAGAGACACTTTATTTAGGTATAGACACCTACAGTCTAGATTCCGGAACCTAGATCGTCCACAAAATCGAAGCATCTACGAAGTTAACCCTCGTTGTGCTGCGTCGGGATCATTAATGACTCGTTTTGAAACTAAAAGTTTCGCGAACCTAAAATCACCACAGCACCTGGCGAAAAGTATTCGAGCAACTTCTAAAACACAATATTTTTTTCAAATTGGAATATGTAACTTTTTGGAGACACTGGAGGGACTACTTTATTGTACAATCGTTAAAGTATTTGTCTCTCAATTTTATTTCTACTTTAAATGACAAAAAAATATGAAAAACCCACGTTTTTTTAACTTTCTCGTCCAAGTATATAGCGAAAATTTTCAAAACAAGTTTTGCAAATCTCAGAAAATTACAAATTCTGAAAATTTCATTGAATTCAGTTTTTTTATAATTGAATTCCTTATTACCTTTTTGCCGTTACAAGTAACAGCAAAATTAAGAAATGGTATTCTAATAATTGCACACTAAACGAATTCTTTTAGTTTTAAAAAGTTTTAAAAGGTGCACGGATATTTCTGTCCACCACTGTATATTGTAACGAAACTAACGAAGAATTTAAATGTTCAACACGGGAAATTCTTAAGCTTAATCGTGGTAATTCTTATATTCTTGACTGGCTAATAGTTCAGTAAAGTTTGAAAGCTATTCGAAGTTCGCTTATTGCATTTTAAACGTTATTCGAATATTTTTTGCCAGGGGTAGTATTACTAAGATATCAGTCTGACTCGGGAACAACTTCCGCATAGGCCCGGAAATCTCAAAGATTAAAGTTGATCGGAGCGATTGCATTCCTCGTGCAATTTATCTGCACGATTAAAAGACTATGGAAACGCCGTGCTCTCGTCGACTTCCGGCGGAGGAAGGTGAAAACGCGAGTTACGCGTTAGGACGGATCGTCGAGGAATAAATTTGCTGGCTGCACGACTCGAATCGTTCTTCGCTATGCAGAATTGTCTGCACCCGCCTGTCGTCGCGTCGAGGAAAATGCAAAAAAGATCTCTGATCGAGTGTCTCGCCATCTCGGAGCTTCGGTGTATCTTTCTGACTGGCTATTTTGCGCTACGTGACTGGACTGTTGTTTGGCCTTGCTACCGGCGAATCTTCTGTCAATCACTCGGAAACGCAGACGCATATTTCTCTATCCGATCCTCGTTGGAATGGTGGTCCTCTCGCCGCGCAAGACACGCGACACCGTACCGTGCGGCATCTTAACAATTTTAATAGACTCTCGCCGTCGACATCCTTCGACAGTGCCAACGCCTCTTTTTCTCGTAGCCTGTTCAATTTTCTTATGCAGTAAGTCCGAATACTTGTTCTATTTATTTATCTTTTCATTCATTTATTTATTTACTCGCGGGTGAAAGAAACCCATTAGTTAATCCCCTTGCCGTAACCCTTTCCAGTTACGATGATTGTAAATGTATAGATTATAATAATTTCTTAGAAGAAGAAGAGAATTTTGTATTAACTTAAAAGAACGAAATAACACTCATACTTGACAGGTCTTTAATAGAACCTATACAGCAAGGAGTTAACCCTTGCAAGGCGTTTGTTGGAACAATTTCAATACAGAGTATTTAAATCGTTCACTTAGTTACACAATTTTCGGAAATTGGATTAGAATCATTGTAACGTAAGTCATATTTTCGAAAATTTTGAGTTCGTCTTCAAATGTAGTATACCATACTACGTATACTATACATGTCAAATTGTTGAAAAAACAAGTGAGTAAATATCGAAGTCATTTTAAATTAACTTAACTCTAAATTAAATGTTAAAAACTTGGGCGAAGGTGTCTCGAACAAGAATGGTAAGACACAGTTTTTACTCTTAATGCTTTTGTGTAAAACAGCCGCTTGCTTCGTCTGCAGCCGCATACTCGGCATCCGAACATTAACAGCTGCAGAACTCGGACGAAGCTCATGTAAAATTCGGCCCGGACCCTTCGCACGTGAAGAGACCAGCTAGCAAGATCTATCGACCCTAAATTATACAATCTTCTATTTTCAAAGCATCGTCTCGGGGCAATATCTCGACCCAGTCGGAACGCAGGTATTGCTAATCCCGACGGAGAAGCAACAAACCCTTCAGACGGATGACAAGTGTGCGCCACGTGTGCCCGTGCCTGCGACGTTAGGTGGCCCTGGACAGCCCTGGGTGTCGAAAGGGCCACGTTGCGCGCAGAATTTCGTATGGCCAAGGATGCCGGAAGTCGCGAAGCGACCGGATGCTCGGACGCGACTCGCCTTATCGATCTCAGCGGGCTTTCTTTTCGCGGGACCGCGTGAAACAGACACAAATCGTCTCAAAAAGCGCAGCGGGCATCCATGGGTTCCATTCGGTTACCGTAACGCGATTGTTGGCGAGACGACTCCCTGCACAGTGGTCTGCGAATTCACTTTCTGTGACTTAACGCGTTCGTTACCAGCGTCACACGTGTGTGACGACCCCGATCTTGTATACCGCGTAAAGAACGTCAAATGAATTTTGTGAATATAGTTATTTCAAACAGTAACGCATTGCGTGATATTTAGGGAATTGATAGCTTTTCTTTGACGACGTCTTCAACACGTTTTGTAAGAAGGTACGACAGCAAGTATAACTGCAGTTGGTAAACAAAATATTCGTACACCTTTTAAATGATATAACTTTTTTGCCTAGAACAAACGATTCAAATCTTTCTAGGGATGTTAGGTAGGAGTTGCAAAAATTATAATTGGTCGGTGTCATAGAAAAATTAAAAGATTATATTTTTTTATCTTTTTTGTGTGAACCAGAAATAGAAAGATATTTATTTAATCGATGTATTCATGTTAATGATATTGACGAATGCTCCAAATAAATAGAGTATTTTCATAATTATAAAGCAACATACGGTAATTTACTCTTTGAAAACACATCTGCTGCTCACATATATAAAGATATAGCAGAAATTTGCATTTTTGATATCTTGAAAGAAATAAACTATTTAATTGCAATTCCAATTTCATAATATTTCGCGTGAAGTGCTATATCTGCTCGGAATGTAATCTGAAAGATGTAACGTTTTCAATTTCGAGATTTTAAAGGATCCTACTTCGGAGTACATAAATTGACAGAACACAATGTGACAGTTTAAAAATTGAATTTGGGCCATAAATTACCGCTTCCCGGGCCACTGTGTCCTGCCGCGCTTCACGCCCTCTCCACTCGCTCTGACCAACAAAGGACAGCAGAGAGAAAAAGGGAGATAGATCAAAGAGTGAGAGAGAAAGAGAGAGGGGGGGAGAGAAAGAGACCAAAGACCGAGAGAGAGAAGGAGAAGCCAGGGTCCCCGAGATTGCGAGTTGGACAACAGCGGACACCGCTCCGTCACGCTCGACGTCTCGGTTTCCTCGTTGACGGAGCCCGAGAAAGCAAGAGGGTAGCTCCCAATTTACTCGCGAGCAGGGCTCGGACAACACGCCGGCAACACATGGCCGAGGCATGGTGAAACTGTGAAACGGTGAAACGGCGACTGGGCCCGGGCCCTTCGCCACGCAGGGCACGTAAGTCTCTCCGACAGCCATGCTCATCCGGTGTGAGCTACCTGGCTGCGGAATAAATTGGATATATATAAACACGTAGACCCGTGACTCTCCGCGTCGCTTCTCGGAATGACAAATTGACTGTGCGATCGACAGCCCGCCACCTTAACCAGGATCCTCCCAGCGGTTGAAACGCGACGACCGAATCACTGTATTGCATTTCCGTCCTTGCGAGAGCTTCCGAATCGCTTGTCCAAATCTTTCGTTGCGACAATATCAGATGATGTATTTATTTTCTAGTATATGACATATAGGCATTAAAGTATATAATTTCAGTGCATTAAGTCAGAAATAGTTGAGGGATTATTCACGCAACTTGATCGCACAGAAAATGAACAGCGAATTAAGTAAATTAATTGCAACTGCTTGACTTTTAACCCCTTGGACTACGATTTTTTTTTCACAGCTGTGTTCACCCTCCCACGTCGATTGCACAGCCATTTTGATCCCCCAGTGATAAGACGGCTTGGTACAAGTTCAACGTTCTAAGGCTGTGTCAACGCCAGTTTCTAACAAATACTGTCCCTGCATTCGTCTCCCGCGACTATATTCCAAGGATTAATATGACCTTAATAATTACCACGTTAAAACGAGATAATTCTTCTTTCTTCTATGTCCATATTTACTTTGATTTCAGGACTATGACTACAAAAAAGATAATAAGTTTGTTTCGATTTAGCAGAAATTAATAACAATCATATTCAGTAGATCATGTACGAAATCTTCTTAATCGTTATTATGGCGTAAGGAGTGGTGGTTAACAACACACTAAAAGATCAATATTAAGGTGACGTTTATTTGTATAACAACATATCGTATTTGCTTGTAGGGAAGGAAAACATAAGAAAGTTTTAAGCTTTTTAAAGGAGCCTGGAGGCTTTGATATTGTTCTCGCGAGCAGAAAGCATTTCTCTTTTTACATTTCTCCTCCACCTACTAGCTGTCTCACTGCCGCAGCTATCGGTCGCTGTTGACCGAAAACGGTGACGAAGATCGCTATCGAAAGGAGAAAATGTAAACACAAAGGAACCTTCATCTTGCGTGAGGACAATGCCAACAAATGTAACATTAAATATCTTAAAAACTATGCCGTCTGTACCTAAAACCGGGTGTTGCTACATTCAGTGTCACGAGCTTTTCCGCTGTGCAAAATCTCATAAAAAAAATGAGTGTTACGCCTATGGACCTTTCCCGTACAATAAAGTAGATCAAAGGTACATCTCGCTGGCCGAGGTACCTTCTTTCGTTCGTCTTCGAAATTGCTGAGGTAAACGGAGATTGGCATGGTCGGAGCAATTGCGGCCAGCTCCGGGATTAGTCGCGAGACTAATCCGGCGTAAGAAGCAGCCTCGGTTAATTAACTCGAAAGCCGGAGTCGCGATTGCAACGGCGACCGAGGCGTCGAGTTCGTACGCAATTTTCTCATTAAAGGCGAGCCGGCCGACGTGCGCGCGCGTTTTTTTTTTTTTTCTTGGAGAGGGCCGCACCGCGCGTCGGAGGAAGCGCGAAAGAAACAAATTTCTCGCGGTACCGCGGCAATGTCGCTGAGGACAATGGCTATTTGCATAAAACATTCCGGCCACCGACTGTCATCGGCGTCTCCTATCAGGCGGCAGGGGGTGCGAAGGGGATCGAGTAACAATGGCGCTGACGGTTGTTACGGCAATGCCGAGGGAAAACCTGCATTATTCAATGGCCTCCCGCGACCGTCGAGAAAACGCAAACGCTACTCTACTCCGCTCGTTCCCGCTCGCGGAACAGTCTCTTCTCTCCCGAGGAGAAAATATTTCGGATCGATAACGGTCGCGGTTGCACGAGAAACGCGGATAGATAAAGGGAGGAAAAGTAGGTCGGTTATGCGGCGCGGTTTTCGTCGATGTCCTGCAAAAATTAGAACAAGCTTCCGAGATTCGCTCTCAAGGAGGTAACAGGACTGCGTTAAACGAGTTAGTGTTCCTTTCGAGAAACTCGAGGAAAAACGGTGGATATTCCATCGATTCGCCAATCCCCGATCGCGGTTCTTGCGGCGCCTGTTTCAATGAACAATGAACTACTGTAAATGAACCGGTCGCTCGGCGCAACCGTTTATTTTCTTTGCAAATTGAGTTCTCCCGCGAGCGCTGATTCGATCGTCCGTGCTCGAGTCGGCGAACTGTTCGATCTGCGGTTCAATTAACACATTCTCTTTACTGCGATCTGCGCGACTAAGATGAAAAAAATGTCCTGCTGCGATCGTTCTTCCGTCACCGATCTGCGACAGTCGATTTCTCCATTATCATTTAGCTAATTGAATTCCACTTTCCTTCAGTTTTTCACTATTCGCCAAATACATTTTCTTCCTTTATAAAACACAATTATAATGTATGTACGTAATTTCTAGAAATCAATTTCTTCCATGCTTTATATCATAATCTCTTAATGTTATCAAGAGTTACAGGTGATGTGAATGTTGAAGAAGTAATTGACGCCATATAAGTTTACTTAGCAATTTTAATGTAACAAATCCGTAATAAATAATGTGCACAAATCCGTTATCGTGACTCTCCAGATTTCTTTTTTAACACGCTTGTCAACTTTAAACGCTCTATCACAAATATGATACGACAAATTTTCTGTAATCTTGTAGCTTTTATCTTGCTCTTTACGCTATCGTTTAATCATCAACCACGAACCTATCAAATTCGCCATACCTTTGTAACAAAGGCTTTCACGCGTACATACGAAACAAATAATAATAATAACCATTAATTCGTCCGTACAATTTTTGCGGAATTTCGCAACACGAATGCCCGACTCGACATGAAAACCAGACCGACGACATGACACGTCGCACTTTTTATGATCATTACAAAATTCCGAATCTTTATACAAAATAAAAATTGTCTGCGTTAACTGCAAGGTGTAGGAGCTTAACAGACATTTATTTTTTTTTTTCTTAATAAGCTTAATGAGTTAAACGTAATACAATAGTAGCTCGAAGTGCTTTGAAGTTGCAATTATCTTACAGAATTATCAGATACCGGAACTCCTACAGCGACACAACATAAATATTTTTTGAGACTGCTAAATCACTCGACCCAATTTACACTACGTATTTTGAAATTAGATTACTCTACCTATTATATTCTGCAATCTAAAGTCTATTTTGCCCGTTTTATTAATAAACGATAATGATAAATAATAATGGTGCACACGATCCGAAGATACTTAAGATATCTTAGACCCGAATTTACCGAATGAGAATTTAGCTGCTTGCTTTAACTCGATAATCTCTACTGATCGAACAAAATTGAGAGAAGTATCAAATAGATAATACCAGGGAATCAAAGGGTTCCCAAGGCTGGCCTGATGCTGGATCGGAAAAGTGAGAAAAATTCGTTGGAAGTGCAAGTGAGTGAGAGCAAACGAGAGCAAGAGAGAAATAAAGAGAAAGAGAAAGAGAGAGAGAGGGGGGGGGGGGGCTAGTTCGATGCTGTGGAGACTATCTGGCAGATAAGTGGGTGGACACGTCGGAACGACGACTATGCCGCTTGCGGCGGACCGTGCGTAGCGTACACGCGCGCACGTACACACGCCACTGAAGGAGAATGGAAGGCGGGGGCGTTCAGTGGGGGGCCTTAATGAGGATGCTGCTGATTATCCAATTCGTAAATTCTCGCTACATTTTGATCGTGTCGAGCCGAACCGCGAGTAACAAGAATTACTGCCTCCGATTTCTATGCCAGCCGATCTAGCCCAGCATTCCGCCGATTTATTGGTCAATCCTGATACTTCGAGTTTCGCGCACTGCCATGCTCATCGATACTACTCCTTCAATATAGCTGCATGATTTCAAAAGTTACCCCAGACTTTACGGCCACTATAACTGCCTTCGTCAACTTCTCTTAATTTCCAACTGGTACTACGCGAACATACTAGACTTTGCTTGTCGTTCGTATGTCCCTTTTAACACGATTTTCTATTTCGTGTGAAGAACAACAAGTTCATTTTATGAATGTCACTATTTAACCCTTGCAAGCTGAATGCAGAGTCGATTCGTTTCGATAGCGAACACTTATTTCATGTACTAATGTACAGAAAACTGAATACTGACCTACGTAAAGCACTTTCTCTCGCTAATACAATAAATTTTATATTATACAGTAGCGACTCCCTACTCCTAATCATTGTTTAGATATATTATCGCCCAGCGAAGACCGGGAACGAAATTTTTAGATAATAGAATATTTCGGTATCAGGATATTATAAAAGAAATGAGACAACAATTCCAACGCTCTCTATGTGTGACAACAGAAAATACATTCTTGCCAACCCAATAGAATCGGAAACTAGCTCCCACGCGACTATGAAGAGGAAACGCAAGCTTCTTTCGCGACCTGACCGTCACGGGGACAGCAAAGAGGAGTTGTCTGTCGACGCGAACTCGGTACTCGTTAATCGATATTTTCGCCAACTATTTCGAAAAGGAAGTCCAAGTAAAAAGCGTATATTAATTGCCGACCAACGACGCGTGTATCGACGCAATTGCAACCACCGTCCGAGTTGCTCATTGCCAAGGTGAACGCTGTATTCCTTTCTTCGCCGACGACGGATCGTGCCGCGTCGCGTTGGGTCGAGACAATAGGCGCTGGTATAATAAAATACTGCAAACGTGGGCTGCCTGTGCAACCCATCTCGCATCGGAATCCTTTTTAACGCGTCGGGCGTCACCTTGCCCACATACGGTCACCGCGAACACCTTCCACTCTCGCAAGGACGTAATTTCACGTCGGTGGATGGCGAACGCGTTCATCGATCACTGGGCTCCATACATTCGCGGAGCGGCTTGCTCAATCTGTAACTCTGAGTAATTACCAGAAATCTATGCAATGAAACGAGTAACAGTTTTCTATTTAAATACCACAGTCTGATTATAGCCTAGTAATAACAATAATAATATCATAATACTTTTCATAGCAATTTTATTTTTCATTGTCTTAATGATTCCTTGCTGTAGTATTCTCTATTATTTTCTCGACTTTTTTTTAATTTATTCGATTATCTTGATCATCTATTCTTTTTTGTATTCTTTCTTATTGTATTGCTTCCCATTGTTTTCTTCTTGATATACTACTTGCGCGGTGTATTATCATATTATTGTAACAGAGAAACTTTTATTCTGTTGATCAATAAACCAATTGCTCGTAACAATAATTGTTGATAACATTATAATTATAATATAATAATATTATTATTATATAAAACTTAAGAACTGAACAGTGTTAATTAACTCAGTCATGAAAAAAAAATCTTAACGCAAGGGGTTAAGAACAATTTGTGCACGACCTACAGATTTCCCACTAATCGCTACATGGATCATAAGCGCGCCCGGTCTTCGAATGAATTTTTTCTAAATTATGCACTTCTTTAAATGCTAGATATTTGGAGGGATCATCCAAGACACAGAGTAAGTAAGCGCGTGGATTAAATCGGCTGGTCAGAAGGTTAAGGGATCGACGATCCCGTGCGTCCAAGATCCGCCCAAGTCGCGGCCCACAACTAATTGTCACCGGTGGAAAGGCGTTAATTAACTGCAACAGAGTCTGGTGCGCGCGTCGGGCCCAATTAGAGATGATGACCGGTCGCGACTTGTTGCGTTTCCACGTCGCGAAATCGCGGAATTGGATAGCATAGGAGACACGTCGGCATAGGTTACCTTCGGAACGATTCCAATTCGATTGTACCTCTTGTTACCCGTCTCTATAGGTCACCGTGCAAGAGTTAGCACCCATGGAATTCATTCATTCATCCCCCACCCCTCTCTCTCTCTCTCTCTCTCTTTCTCTCTCTCTTTCTCTGCTTCTCTAAGGAGCAGCGCTACGAGTTTCGAGGGAATTGTATGCAAATCCGGGGAAGCAATTTTTCGCAAGTCTTCAAGCGGTGTCTAGATCGATTACCGTTTGATAATTTACGATCATCGGGACCTTCAGAACTTTTAAGAAAATTCTCGTGACGGGACATATTTAATTTAATTTATTTATTTAAAAGACTGAAAAATAATTTTCCAATATGACCGTGTTCATAAATATTATATACCACGCTACAAATAAATACCATATAGAACAATATAATTTAATTATATATATAATATTTATACAAGCTTTTATTTGTGTAAATATTATATACAGCAACATAATTTATTTCTATACGTAATATTTATATAAATAACTATTACATGTATGTATATTCTTACGGTGGCGATAACGCGGTAACACAAGCCCTCGCAAAGGGCATTCGAGTAGCTTTTAAAACGCAATAACTTTGTTCCTGTACAAGGTTCCTCCCAAAAAGGGTGGTTCCAAAAAATGTATTGTAATGTTCTGAGTATTACATACAAGTGAACGTATGGAAGAGTGAAAGCGATTGCGGGCTAATTATTAGTGATGTTATAAAGAAAAAGTTACCGACTGATTTTCATAAGAAACGCAGCATTTCCGACTGCTGCGGGCACTAAATTTTGAAATCGCGGCTGCAGCTCGCAGCGCCTCATGCGAGCCGGCCTGCCCGATCTAATCGGACAAGTTATACACGAGTAAGTGCTTATGCAGCCAGCGCTCATATTATGCAAGCGTCACTCGATGTAAGTGCGCTTTTTAGTGTCACAATCCCAACGGTTAACAGGACGCTACATCGGCCGCGCTGCGGATCGATCGTGTTTCAACCGTGCTCGCGAAAAGCTGATACTAGAATTTTTTCCGAGTCGACGCTTCTTTCCCGCGATAAAGAACTCGGTTCTGCTATAACGTTTCTGTCGTAAACATGTTATTTCTGTAAAATATTTTTAATGCAGTCTCGTAAATCTGCCTATTCTTGTTTATTTCGAGCAAAAAATTGACAACGAGTTCGATCGTAATACTGAATCAGTTTTTCGAACCGAATGGTCCTTTAACGAGAGCCATCGATAACTTTTTGTTGATGAAACGCGTTTAAATTTATAAAATCTAGACAAATTTATATTGTGACTTTTAACATTTGATTGACATTTTGATTGACATTTTGACTTTTGGTCCACAAGTCAACAGATAAACTAAAATATATCATCCGATGGATCATTGAAGTGATCGTGCAGCCATTGTGCGAGGATGTCACAAAAAATTTAAAGAACGGGTTGATCGAGTGTGAAAGGAGTTTGGGTGGTCATTTGGCTGATATTGTAATTAGTCATTGGTACGTAATAGTAATACAGTGGTACCAAAATTTACGATATAATTTCGTGAAATCTTTTATATTTGAGCATGTTGTTATTACAAAATACTATCGGTAGCTCTTATTTTAACCCTTTCGCGCCGAGCGCTGCATATATGCGACATCCACGCAACGACTTGTGGGTACGAGCGCCGCATATATGCGGCATCCAAATTATGTGTATACAAGTGGCATCCGTAGGCAAAATACAAAAATAATTTTGTAGGTCCTTTCATATTAAAAATGTAAACGTACTTGTTACATTAAAGCAATGATTGTTTTATTCAGCACAGATATTTAAAACTAAGAAAAACGTATATACAGAAATCACACGCAATGTGCATATTTCTGGCGCGAGCTTTCGTTCAATGACAGTACTTCGGCGGACGACACTGCCGTAGTGAAAGGGTTAAAAGCGTCCATTACAAAATAAGCTCGATTGGTGTCGAGCATTGCGTCTACAAAAGAGCATGACAGCGTGTCCGCGGGGTCAAGAATAAATCTACGCTAATAAACAGGGATTAGAATTACACGGTGTCGCCCGGAAGTCTGTTACGCGTTCGTGGCTCGTAATCAGTCCGGGGACAAGGGTAGAAGCGGTAGACTCTCGCGTGCTTTTAGGACTGCGGGAAATTCAGCGGTCCGTGTCAACCGAGCGTTTGCCCTTCTCGCTTCGGTAGTAAAACGCACGATGAATTAAAGCAATCGAAAACAAGCGGATAGAAGGGGCATGGCTCGGGCCTCGAAACGAGCCCCCTCGCCGAGCGCGATAGGTATCTAGTGGCGCGCTAAAACAACAATGGCCGTGCACGCGGCTAATTGAAACATTTGCCTCGGCGATTGCTAGAACCCGGGCCGGGTAAACACACGCGGGAGCATGCAATTTTCTCACGCCAACACTCGATGCCGCGGCCAATGGCGACACTGCTGTTGGATCCGCCAAGCTGTTTCGATGAACGCGCGATTACTCGCGCCGAGCTTCGCGAGTTCCCGGAGCTGGAGTCACCGATCGAAAGGATTCTATTATCCGCGGTATACCAAACATAAGTGATGCAATCTTACCCCTTGACTGTAAATGACGAGCCACGCCCGCAAATATTTCCTATGTTAAACTCGAACTTGCCGACCGCCGCATATTTAAATGTTCAAAAGCAATGTAAATTTGTATTAAATGTTAAATAAAATAATATTATAACGTGTAATTTTTGTCACGATAGTAATCATGTGTTATTAGAAGCGATGGTTAATTTCAAGTAACTTAATTTCAATTTTTACTTACTATTAACATTACTTTATTAACCTTTTCTATTACGAATGAAATAGTACCAATATTGTTAATACATACTATTAAAAAAATATATAGTACAGACAAATTTTATTGAAAAGTTGGCCAACTTTGACTAATGATAAGACTACAAAAAATCATCGTAGGTCGATAACTTTTTTTAAACCTTGAAACTTCTGTTCGAAGATAATGTATCTGGATTTTAATGGAGGATTATGCACCCTCACTACTGTAAGCCTTTAAATTGCTGCAATTTTACGAAAAAAAATGCATCCGTGTTTCTTTTATTATATGTATATGAAAGAAGGAAGATCAGACTATTACATAAAAAATTTTTAATCTGACAAGTACTTTGCATTTCAAGGATACTAATAAAATGTTTAGTCGAAATTTTTCTATGATACAATTTGCTCAAGTAGTGCATATTACATAAAAATGGAATTATTTCCGTTTTATTTTGTGCTACCTCTTCACATAGAGCCACGTTAAATTAAATTGTCTGTACACGCACGTTCCATATCGAAGATAAATCGCAAGGCACGGGATTAGTCAAGAATTTTCAAGCTCCGACCGGCGCAAAAACAATGAAAAGTCCGACAAGGGAAAGGACATCGTGGATCGAAACGGCGCAATGAGAGATCGGTGGCGCGGATCAGGGGTCTAACGAGCAAGAACCCGGCATCGACACTTAGCAAATTTACGAGCGGTGATCTCCAGCGATCCGTAAGCCCGCGACGGTCCGCGCGCCGGGCCGAGGCCCAGAACAACCATAGCCGGATAAAAACTCACCCAGGGAGCTCTCGGGATCGGACAGGTCGGAGAGAGAGGGCACCTTCCGCATCGAGGTGAACCTGCCAGAGAGGGCAGGCACCAGGCCCTCTTCCTCCGCGTCGGAGGCCAGCTCCTGTTTCATCAGCTTCGCCATAACCGTCACCATGCCGCCGCCGTCGTTAATGCCGCCGCCTCCCAGATAGCTGCCCACGCCTCTAGCATCGCGCTGAAACAAAACCACCAACTTTTAATCCGTTCTGTTTCGCCTCTACCACAACGAAAATCTCTACAATGTCACTGGTCTTCTCTCGGCGAGATCGGAACTTTTCCTACAGGAACACGTCCAAATGTCTTGAGCGATACGAGCAGATCGATGGAACCATTTTTCACTGCGCCGATACCAATTCGCAACTCTTCGCTTACAAAAGTTTGTTTAACGATCATTTTTGTAAGTGTTCCGAATGGAAATAAATTTTGAAATAGAATGGTATTCTCGTCGAGTTCAGATTACAAGTCAACTTTACACCTGGGGTAAGTAGGATAGTACTGCCGATTATTGAGAGGTGACCAATTGTTCTCCAGCGTAATTATTACACTGTGGATTTCGTGCAATTATGACAAAAATAAGTATGAGAGAAAAATTGAATAACATAGTCATATAGTACTTCCGACCGATCAAAATAAATAAACAAAAAATAAAACTTCTAAATTACTTATGTTTCTTGACACAGATCCGACAAACTTTTATCTTGCCTAATGATCCACAGTGTAACAACACACATTACATTTATCAAATGAAACATATATCATTTACTTATTCAGACATAAAGGCAAAGAAGAATTCCATTTAAAAATTTGTATTCAGAATTCGATGAAATAACGGAATAAAAAATGGAATATGTCTTATTCGATGAGTGTCGCGTTAATTATGCCGAGAAACAAACATAACAACACAGATATTGGTCATAGAACAGTAACCGACCCCCACTACCGTATACATTGAAGATCGTGACGCCACAATCTTCCATCATCTTCTAACGAAAATGAATTCTCTACCCCACGAAACCGTTCGACGTACCCTTCGAGGTACAGTCGTGAAAGATCGCGGCGATCCAGGGGATCGCGAGACACCGAATCTTGGCTCCCGGCAATGGAGATCGGGTTCGGATAAAGATTGGAGAGCTAGATCAAAGAGTCGCGAGAAGGACGCAGTCTCTGCGGAGGCATGAATGGACGGTGAACCTGTTGAAGTTGACGTGCCGGAAGGGGAGAACGGCGGAAAAAGAGCAGCGGGGGAACGAGGAGAATGGCCACTGGAGCGACAAAGGGGGTGAGAGACGCGCGGATGTGAAAGAGTCGGCCGGGAAGGAGAAACGAAATCGGTGAATAAGAAACAAGGAACGATAGAGAAGGAGAGAGAGAGAGAGAGAGCGAGAGAAAGGAAGAGAGAAAGAGGTCTGTCCGAGCTGGATGGAGACGGAGGAGAGCCGTGACGGATGACCGGTGGGATCTCTGTGGCAAGGGGAGGCCGGAGGGAGAGGAGAGGGCAGGCTGTGGGGTACAAAGACGTTGAAGAAAGCGGAGGACGAAGAGAAGAGAAACCGCAAACGCGATCGAAACGAAATCGAAGTCGAACCTGTAACTCCCTTTAAAAGTCTGCTAGGTGGTCCTTGTGTTTTGGAAACTGCTGAAGAGAGAGGCAGAGAAGCGGTCACTCTCAGAAGACAGAAGACGTAACTGAAAGCGAAAAGACAGGGGAGAAATCGAAGAGGGCCGTCGCGTCGCTGCATCGTGTCGCTGCAGCGACAGGCAACGACGACCGCTTGACCTTCGCGCGACGGACTCCAAGTTGAATGAAACGCTGCACAAGAGAGTGACGCAACGGTACGCAATGCAACGACAACGCAGCGACGCGATGCAACGGTCTAACCTCGCCGTACCTACGCTCTCCGCTCCTCTTGGCCCCCACCCGCTCAATTCATCACTCACTCACTTTGTCTTTCTCTCTCTCCCTCTCCCTCTCTCTCTCTCTCTCTCTCTTTCTCTCTCCCACTCCCTCTGTCTGATTTTCTTTCTCTCCTACACTCACTCACTGCCGTCCCTTTTACGCGCTGGGCTCTCCTACTCTTTCTCTCGTCGCTTTTTCCCCTCTAATTCATTCCATTCCACGGTCACCCCGCTACCTAACCAGTCCACCCTTCCTCCAACCTAACGCAGAGACACTCGTGAATCGGAGATAGGCGACTCCGTATCCGTCACTCTACGACCCCGCGTAGAATCTGGAAAGCCTCGTGAAATTGTCGCACGATCCCCCTGGGGCACAGAACATTTTGCTTATCAATTCCTCGATTCCTTGATTTCCCAGTGATTTCCGAGGAGTTTCGGTTAAACGCTCCGTTATTTCGTGTCGGATCCAGAAAACCTGTCCATGTTCGGAAACATAGGACAACTTATGGATACACAATCTGCTCGATCGTGTCTTCTTTAACGTTGGCTCGAAATGTTAATGTCTGTATAGATTTAATACAGTATTTCAAGAAATATCGGTTATCTTACCAATTCTTTATTTAACCTTGTACCTATTTCAAATCTCTGCATTTTTTAATCCACCAATTTTATTCAGAAATTTAACAGATAAATAGATAAAATAAAATCTCGATTATATGTTCGCAACCATTTGCGACACCTCATTGTCGTTTCTCGCCGGCACGTTCACGATGAGTCATTCGGATGATAAATACATTTGCAGTATCTTCTCGGAAACGAGAATTATTTGTGACTCGATCTAATGTATTCGGTTTGCGGTCGAGTCTTTTTCAGTATGTCGCCTATTAATAACGTCTAGCATTCGTAGAAATCGATTGCGAAGAAGCGTTCGAGAGGATGACGATTCGATAGTCTGCCGATCCGACCGATAAGCGGTCGATCAGCTGATAAACGCGAACGACACTGAATAAAACGTTCGATTCGAGTTTATGTATCGATTGTCGGCTACTCGCGAGCGAGATTATTCACCTGCAATTACCGAACGATCCTTCACTCGGAATATGGAAAGTGGGGAAAGGAGACAACGGGGAGGGAGAGGAAAAGAGAGAGAGAGAGAGAGAAGCAATCGAGAAAGACGAAAATAAAGGCAATTCCTCTCGAACGGCTCGAAGAAGGCACAGGGCCGATTAAATCTCGTGGCGAACAACGGCCTCTCTGTGTTCCACGATAATTATTTTCCCCTCCATGGTTGCTACACAGCGTACTGCATGCAACACGTGTATGCAGATAACCGGGTCGGGTCGCGATGCTTGTCACGCGTTCGTTCGCCGTCTTTCTCCTCGCGCATCTAATCTGTTTACCTATCTCTTCCTCTTTCATCATCGGCATTCGAACGATACAACACGGTCGTGGCGGTTCTTCGTTCCTCGGCGCAGTGTTCGGCTACGTGATCGAACGTCCGAGTTCGCCGGCGAACGAACGTGGACGCCGGCCAATCGATGGACAAAAACTACAATCGAACGCTAAAGAATACTTGACACACGCGTTTCCCCATCCGCCCACGGCCCAGGAGATAAAAAAATCGGCCGCAGCGGAACGCGTGAAAACCTTGCTCTCACCGAGTCGTGAAATTTTCCAAAAACTTTGAGGGTGAAACGGCGGATGCAAAAGTTCTTTACCTATTTATAGACGAGTTTGACCTTATGGTAACAGGGAATACAGAGAAAAGATTTGGTAAGTAAGAAGATAACGATTCGTCTGCGAGTTTTACGCAATTATGACAAAAACATTTAGAAAGCTTGGAAACATTATTGTATTATATACGGCTTATTCACGTTATTATAAAAAAAAAAAAACAAATAAATGTTTCTGCAGCTTCAGTGTCTTGCAATGAATGCAGACAATTTTAATTTTAAAAATAAAAATCCACAGACGAGTGCTTTTACTAGAGTTGAGCATTGTTCGGATTGTTTCAAATAAATATTTATCTAAGATAGTTCGCCATCAATTATCCCATCTATTTATTCGAATGATCCTCTTTTTAATTCTCTACTCGAATGATTCTTTTTTCTAATAATCCATTTTACAAACAAAATTCTTTATTCAAACAAAATTTTATTCAAACAAAATTTTATTCCAATAAATTGTTATCTAGATAATTTGCCCGAATATTTATTGAACGGTGTTGAAAACAATTTTATTCGTTAGTCGGTTCGTGGTATAATATCATGATTTCAAGTCCACGATAGAGAAAGGGAAGACTAGCCCAAAGCAGGAACAGTGAACTCATTTGTCGGTGATCGATTACGGTGCATCGTGCACGCAACTCGCGCCTATATAAATTAATCGTCGTACGAATTGCCGGTGATGCAACGAGTAATGATTTCTGAGAAACTGTGCTCGCCGGTTTCGTTTCCCGCTCCCCCCCATCTCCCTTAGAACCGTCTCTCGAAATAGCCCGGTGTTCTTTTGTCCTTACACTCGCACATCGGAAACGAATATCGAAGTATCTGCCCGAAAGAGGTTACGTTTCGTTAAACTCTACGAGAACTTGGGAACCGAACGAAAATTCACGGCGACCATCGAAACACGCAACCTTTAGCTATCGCTAACGCATGCACCGCCACGTCACGGTAAAGATCGATCACTGTTCAATTACATCGCAAAATTATACCGTGGAGTCGTAACGTAAAATCAAAATCTGTACCGTTTGCAATTAATCTAGGAAAACGAGTAAAGTAAACCCAGTCCATTAGACTCAATAAACAGAGTGGGTAGTTTAGCTAAAATCGCATTTTTACAATAAAGAACAAAAACTAATATTAATACAGACATAGAATTAGCGGGACAGTAATTAGGCAAACAGTTTATGTAAATCAGTTTTGAATTTTGTGATATTGGAAGGTAATATATCTATTTTGTCATTTATGTTGTTATTAACAAGTGGAAATATTCTGTACAAAATTTAAAGCGAATTTATGTTGTATGGCGAATTTAATTCGTATAAATAATTTAAAAAATTGCGATTATCGTACTACATATTTTTTATCTATCCATTCTAACCTTCGATATAGTTTGATTTCCTAACTCATGGCAAACTTTCCGTAGATATTTAATAAATGAATAAATCACTTCATACGTTTTATATTGTGGTCTGAACTCTATTGCCGACTTCTCTCCAAATTCGTGCGATCGAGAACCACTTCTCGATGAAGGAGGTCACCTCCAATGAATCGAATTCCCTTTTCGAAGATTTCACGGTTAGCAGGGAGCGCAGGTTCTCGATAGGTTCCAGATAAGACGGAGCGCTCGGTATTCACCGTAGCCAGGAATAACTTAGCCGATGCGCGAGCGGGGCGAGTTGGAAGCACGATGCAGCGAACGATTAATGCCAAAAACGCGAGAGAGCGAAAGCGTCGAGGCTCCCATTTATTATTCGCCGAGTCGAGGCATCGACGACCCGATTCGTATAAGAACCGGCATTATGCTCGTTCGGCGCGGACCTCGGCTCTACGGCCGAGCCGCTCTTCTTTGAATGAATGAGTAACAGGCTCGCGGAGAGGGGGGGAGTAGAGAATCGTCAAAAGAGACGAGAGAACAGAGAGAACAGAGAGCCGGAGAGACGGAGAGACGATCAAGAGCCGAGCAACGACGACCAACGTGCAACCGGGAGAGGACTCCTCGAAAACGCCCTTGAAAGGAAGAAACGAAAAGAAGCTATTAGCACGTTTTCTCATGGCCGACACAATTCGTTGCTATTTTTACCCCTGTTCCTGTTCGTGGACCCCGCGATTATGCCTCGAGCCAGAAGGAGCACCTTATCTTTCTACGATTTCGTTCCCCGTAGCCGACAATCTCAACTTTCCGTTTCTTCGAATCGTCGAAAAATTATTCGGAAGCCGAAGTCTCGGACGTCGAATCGTCGGCTAAGTTCCACAAGGTTTTGTATTTTATTTCGGAAACAGGCGACAGCCGAAAGAAAAATACTTTTTCTCCTTTTATTGTTGTATGACTACACAATTTCGGGCAATTAATTTTGATTTTTTACATTATTCATTAACGTTTCTACAAAATGTCTAGAAGAGACATATGTACATATACCGTGTCTAGAAGAAGAGTGCTAAAATTATGTTAACAAAAATAGATAAATAACAACATAAATGATCTCAAACATGTTCGGTTACATTTTTGTCAAGAAGGCCCGCCTTTCGAGCATTAAGCAACAGAATTGAAGTGAAACACACACGTCGACTCGATGCATACGCAGTTCAAATGCAGCGCAATGAAATGAAAACGTAGTCGACCTACAAATTAACACCTACGATTACCAGACTGTGAGTCTTCGCCTCGGTCTCTTTAATAATCAACTATGCCGCATCAAATATTCTTCTATACCAAAATACAGAGAATCCTCGATTCCATAACCGCACAAATTACGAATTACGAATTACGAATTGAGGAGACATTAACACGCGATCGGCAGGAAGCGACTGATCGAGAATTCAAATAGGCGTCCGTCTCGCGGTTGACGCGTCGGTATCGATCGAAGATGATCGATTTTCCGATAACCAGCGGAGCATGCGGGTTCCGCTCAAACGCTTAGAACCATGAATGAACGTAAAGCCGATGTTTTCTTAGACCGAATGTCGCCTGGTCGATGCACGTGCGCATGTACGAAGAAATGCCTCGTCGATAAGATAAAAGCGTCGACGATGGGGAAGGCGAAGAGGACGAAGAGGAGGAGGAGGAGGAGGAGGAGGAGGAGGAGGAGGAGGAGAACGTTGCAATTCTTGTGATCGCCGGAACATGCTCGACGAGCCGATTAATCGGCGTGTTTATCAGCGTGTGTCTCGCGCTCGTAACATTGTCGACGAAAAACCACGAGACAACTATGTATACAGTGCATCGGGAAACCGAACGTTCTTTCCATGAATAAACCGGCCCGGCGTCGTTATCCGTTTTCGATGAAACATGAATATTTTACCGTTCAGACGACTCCCTTAATATTCGCGGACGTCTGCGTCCGCCGATGAATTCTACAAACGATCCTCGGTGTTCCTTCCTCCATTGTCTCGTTCCAGGATCGTCGAAGATCCACGAAGGAAACCGACGAACTCACCTGACGACACAACCGGGACGAACCGATCGATGGCAAAAGCGGCTATGAATACGCAATGGCCGCCATTCATCGCTTCCCGACTATTTATACGCGGATCATTATTATCCGCGAATGAATGACAGAAGACACGCGTGATTAAAAATTCTTCCGCCAGGTCGGCCGGCGATATAAATACCCGGTTTTACCGGACTCACGGCGAAAACGCAAAGGTTATCACCGCGGGTCCGGTTTATTTCTAGCTACTTGAACCGTGTCCCTTCGGGATCAATGGATCGATCGATCCGCTAACAAAAATACGTACTTAGAACCGCCACTTCCAAGGAACTCCTTGATCCATGATTTCGCAACGTTTTCGATGGTAACATGTTCACTCGAATTATTCCGTTCTAAATTTTCCTCTATTCGATAACATTGAAATTATTTACTCTGTCAGGTATAACACCATCGAGTAGACACAAGTTATTGACAATTCATCGTTGACGATACGATGTTAAATAACTCGTGCCATTGTCATAATTATGATCTTTTATGTAAGAGATTTCAATCGAGAACGATTGAATCAAGTCCCGGCAAAATAGTTCGAGAAAATTCTCTAGGAATTGAGAGGACAGCAATTTTCTTCAGCACTTTTTTAAGTAAAGCAAAATGTCCTAATTTATTGGATGGACAGCGTCAGGGTTTTAGTTTACTTCGTCGAACTAAATTTCCCGTTAACGGTAGAAATTTTACTCAAGTTCCTGAGACGCGAATGAAGATCAATCTAGTCAGTTAGCAACATTGGACGGTGACGATGAAAAAAAGTGAAGACAATGAGATAGATTTCCGTAATAACATTCAAGAATGCATCTTCGAAGTAAAGTAAATGAATCTGGATATATCGGATGAAGAAGGGATCGCTTTTCGGCGAGTTCTGCGGAGGACTTCCGGTGGAAGAGCGCGCGGCCAAGTGGCCAGTTCCTGCGCGCGACGAACAACAGCTGTCCTGCTTTCCTCTTATTAATATTCATCGACAGATGGCCAGGAAATTTTACGGTAAAATCCATTGAAAATCGATGTGATTCAGTAAAATTTAATGACCAGACTGAACACATTCGCATGAACATTCGCAGTGGAAGTATCGCGTGCGCATGCAAGCTTACGAGCCGGGACACGGCGAAAGACGTTTTCGCGGCTGCTTTTTAAATCGATCGCGAACACTCTCGAAGACGTACCCGATATAAATCCGGCGATCGGATCGACGAGCGAGCACGGTCACGGGAAAACGAGCGTGATCGGTATGCCACGGGAACCTAGGAAAGGAAACGGATGCACCACGCCCGAATCGTTTAATCCTGAATCGATGCCGACCAACACCGCCATTTCAGTCCATAATTGCTTACAACTGGCCCCCTCTCTGCCATCAATCAGCTTCGAAATCGCTTCTATTACTTCCTCCTTCCTACCTACAGCGTGGCGTTTCTACAAGCAGGTAACATCGTCCCTAATATTTCAATTCTCCTCCAGTAAAATTCAATCTTTCTCAATTTCTATTCCCAATTACTCGAAACGGATCTTCCCCCGAGTCTCGCGGTTCGCCTTCAAGAACCGTGGTTCATTGAATTACGCGTAACGCAATCTCTGGCATCCTGCTTTTGCTTCCGCAGTTTCGTGCAGCCTCAACGTAAACCTCCAAGTACGTACGGCAGACGTCCGTTCCGAAAAATTCAATTTTGCTTGAGTAACGTCCGAGGTTCTCTTGTTCAATTAACGCACGCGCATCGGCGATCGCCTGGCAGATTATGTAACGACGTTATTTCCCGTCAGCCCTCTGGGTAATGAAAAGAAACGAGTCAGGCCAGAAAGAGAGGGCGGAGAGGGAGGAGAAGGAAGAGTGGGAAGAGAGACACGGTGATCGGTAGAGTGCGTCGTGTGACGTAGGTGAGGCAACGGTGCATCCGACTAGAACGAGCGACGCATGCAGAAGCTCCGAGAGGCCGCTCCACGCGAGAAGGGATGCTATTTCTGGCGACTTAGATTTCTCCTTTCTCTCCTCCCCCGAGCCGGCCGAACGGCTGCCGTGCACACGCGTGCTCTTTTCTTCTCGCTGCGGCTCCTCCCTGCTTCTACTTCTGTTTCAGCTACCGCCACTGCAGCCTCTGCTGCATCCCGTTCCTCTTTAACGAGCCTCGACTTTCCGTTTCTTCCCGATGTCCCTTTCGCTTTCGAACAATATCGCGTTATGCCTTCCCTTTTATTGCATTCGCTTCCGGATGATTTCACAATATTTCTGCTCTGATCCTGTACGGAATAGACACAGAACAAAACGAACTGATTTGATGTAAAACCTCGGTCGCTACAACATCCATTTGTTATAAGATTCATTGATTGATACTGAGTGAATGTTTGTCGTAGATGTCTTTGGAACTTATTCGAATAATCGAGCAGCCTACCGTAAAGTTCAAAGCACCTCAGATAATACAGAACCCTGATTAAACCGAATATTGTCACCAAATATACAGCATAGTTATTACCAATTATGATGATTTCAGACAGCACCGGATGAATTTAAAGGGAAAAAGAAGAATCATCGATTCTACATTTATTTTATTCCTCCGTGTATGTTGTAGCATATTCGTTTGCCTCACTAATATGATTTACTTTTAGGAACTATGCGATGTAGCATTCGTTTTAGGATAGCCCACCGTACAAGGAGAGCAAGATGTTGATGCTAGTTCAGAAATGATTCGGCAAGTCTGAACATCCACATGCAGCAGAGATATCCTTTGTACGATCATAGAGTTGCGTGTCGGCCCACCAGTCCACGTTATCACAGCTGGTCGTTTCTATGCGTTATCTATTGCGATTAGAGGAGCGTCTCTTCGTTCTGCGGAGCAAAAGAGTCACGAAGTAGGAGGAAGAGGTCTTATAAAGAGAACGAAGACGGAGGGGAGATGAAGAGAGAAGGAGAGCGGCGAACAAAGAGGAACGGATGGACCGAGCGAGGGAGTGAAACTAAAAAGTACAAGAGCACGGAGGGACGCGCGAGAAAGAATGGTGAGAACTAGAAAGAGGAAGGGAAGAAGAGAGAAAGAGACAGAGAGAGAGAGAGAGAGAGAGAGAGAGAGAGAGAAGAGCGTTAGACAAGTTAGGTGACCACGCGAGGTCAGAGGGGAATTGAGGGGACGGTGAATGAGCCGCTTGCTCTACGTTCATTCATGAGGCGAAGTCGGAGAGCACCGAGCAGAACGAATTGTTACTGGCACTCGTACAATCCGAGCGCTGCCAACAGCAATGCCGGCTGCCAACGTCAACTATCACCGCGAAAATAGAGAAGGATTGGCCTATTTCGAACGGACCGGACCGGACCGGACCAGCTTCCCTCGCTAACGGATCGCCGGTCAGGGTTAATTAACGATTTCTAAAACGGAACGATATACCAAGTGACCCTGATTCGACCGTCTTCGAATAATTCGAAATAGAAATGAATCGAGAGTGCACCAATGATCCTGCACCGCCTTTAGACTTTTTTTTAAGAGAAACGTCGATGCGCTCGCAACAATCGGACGCCGCAGCTAAAGCGATCGAGATATCAGAGAGTAACGAGCCCCGAATATCCAATTATAAATAGTCCCTCTCTCTGTTTACCGGACCGTCTGTACTTTCGAACGGGCACCTCCAAGCGGACACTTTTAGTCGATCTTTGTTATTTCGCGCCTCGTGGTCCAAGAATTACAACGAAACCGTTTAACCGCTCAAACAAATAAGGTAGTGAAGCCTGGTGCTTTGGCACGAACAATTTCTGTACCTTTTTTATAGTTATCGAATAAGGCAAATTGGATTTTTCTATTCAAAAATAACCGAAATAGAACTACATACGAATTGTTATTCAAAGATAAAGAAAATAAGGGTATGGACAAATGAAATAAGCTTTACTCGACGACAAATAGCAATTGGTCAGCCAACAGTATTCACTGCCCTAGTCAACCAAATATGCTCAGTCGCCTGTCGATTGTTCACTAAAATCATATCGCGTGACACATACAAAACATATACATATACAACGCGTCGAGAGCTGGCAGAAGGAAGTCCGGTGAGCATGGCCGCGGTGTCGGGCACTTTTCGCCGAGAAAACTGCTATTTCGAATTTGCTCGACCCACTTTAAAATTAGACCCCGTGTAAATTACGTTTCACCTGTGGGATCTCGCTTAAATTTAAACTCGGACGCTCTCGAGCGACTCTTCCTTCCGCTTGCTCTCAACCGAAAACGAGTGAAGGGTGTTTATCCGCTGACCTTGATGGATCTGTGATCGATCGGGTAGCCCTTCCTGGTGCCGGGACTTTCCTCGTAGAAGTCCTGTTCCTCGTCCCCGTAGTCGTACAGGGATTCCATATCCATTTCGGCTGCAAAGGAAGCGAAATCGGTCAGTCGAGAAATCAAAAGTTACTCAACAGATAAATTGTTCCCTCTCTCGCATCGCGCGGTGTACATTTCATCCCAATTTTTCGGGAGCAATTACCATCTGTCTTTCTCAATCCTTCGTCGTTAAGAGATTCCCAAATTCTATCCGAGAAAAACTCGCGTAGAGTCGATAATCCTTACTTATTCATTTATTCACGGGAAAACAAACTTTTAGTACAAAATGAAGGCAGTACGAATGGAAAAATCTAACAATATGACACATATCTAGATCGGGGGACAATTCATTTAACAAACACCATTCTTGTAGCCTGTCAAGATGATTTAGAATTTACAGAATGTTTTGCTTATTAGAGACACAATGATGAATCTCAAGGTCATCGGTGATCAATGTCATTAGAATGTGATTTGGTCGCTAACAGTCTTGCAGCTGATGCGACGTAAAACCACTAAGAAAAAAAAAAGAAAAAAAAATGTGATTTATAATTTCCAAATACAAACTACAATAAAACCAACTCCAAAACATGTGCCGCGATATGGAAAAAGGGAAGCGCGATTTAAAGTTAGTTTCTTGTGAAAGAAAAGTTTGCAACTAGGAAGCCGAGAACGAAGGCCAACGAAATCTCGATTTGGCAGTGGACGCGTCAGGAATTGAATTCTCTGCCAATTAGTCTCCTCAGTGCTGGTACCCGCCCCGTTCCTAAATAAATTCCCTTATGTATCCCTGAGAGGCATTTATTGCACGGCGTTTGCGATACAGACAATTCGTTCGGAACGCGTGCGTGTAAATTTCATATTTAGGCGGGTGGCCGCACGTGAAAAGCATAACTTTCCGTGCGGACGGTTAACTGGGGTCGCTTTAAGAACAGACGTTCAACGAACCGCGGTTCTGAGCAGGTCTGGAGATGCTAAATCACCAGACGCTCCCTTTTTATTTGCAACCTGTACAATAAATTCTCCGGCAGATGACGTCGAACGACCCACCCTCCGTTTTCCGAAATGCGCGAAACATCACGCCTCTAGATTTCTCGAAATGGTCTACAGACCATTTCAAGAAACTATAGACTTGCGCCAACATTCTTGCAAAATGAGAACAGAATTAGATCCAACGGAATAGACGAAATACGAGGAAAAGAAAATTCTGCAATGAAAATTGTTGTCCGGAGGCAAATATTATACCGTATTCAGACGAGCAAGACATGCATGCGCGATTTTGCGAAGGTTGAGTGTAAGGGGATGCGAACCGCAGGCCCCATAGCGTACGTAGGAGGTTTTCGAACCCTGGTTTCTACCAAGATCAGGTTACTCCGGCTGGAGAAGCCCGAACGACAGATGGTAGGTGGAAAAGTGCACGAGCACACCGGTGCCATCGACTCTCACGGCTCTTTAGGCGCGGGCAAAATTTGCTCGCCTGTACAAAGCGTTTCGAAATTCTGGTTTTTAACCCTGTCCGTGTCGGTCGGCGCAAGGTGTTTCTTCTATGAGAAACTGATACACATCCCCTTTTCTATCGGCGGGGCTCAATGGGTTTTCGAACCAGATGCAGCAGCCACTCCATCAAGAAATAATGGACCGAGATTCTCCGATTCGGAAACGGCGCGGGAAACGCACGAATAAACTTCCGAATTCTCAGGAAACGTGTATCGATAAGCACCGGAGGTTTCAGATCGCAAACGTGATGGAAAACACTCGCTGAACTCGGCCAGAGATCGCGATTCCGCTCCCCCGTGGTTTCGGCGTTGTTTTTGGCAAGAGCATTACTAATAAGCGAAGCGATCGCGCCGATAACAATTCTTATCGTCGAGCAGGCTGCTATCGATCCGTTACGACAAAGAAGTTGCGACCGATTCACTTATCTGACGGGATTTCCAAAGTGTTCCACAATGTTCTAGCTAAACAGCGATCGTATTCCACGAGGGAAAAACACCGATGTATTTATTGCAAAGTTCCAACTTTCCCGTTATTAAACGAAGGGACCATCGGCTATGCAGTATAAAAGCGTTCCGTCGACCGATTTCGATATCGCGACACTCATCTTCGTGGTCGCATCGCCACGCTTTATCGATTGTCGCAATCCTCGCAACGATAAACCAATTTATTGCGCGACACGCGGGAAGAACCCGTAACGACGATTTCGAAGTCAACTGACGCATATTACGAATATCACGGGGCAATCGGCAAGATAAAACGTTTCGCTTGTTAACGATTGTAACGAATGCTCGAACGCTTGTTAACCCTGCAATAAACATGTGTTCCAGGTAATTCGTACTAATATTCATATTATGAATGCTTCCCACAACAAGTATCGCCAGTGATAAGATAAGAAAATTAAAAGTTACCAGCGTGGAACGCAACGATAATCCACTTCTAACTGGTTAACCCTTCCGAAACAATACTTTCTTGGAAACTTATTATTAGACCGCAAATCCTTATGCAGGATTATTCAAGCGTTACTTGGAATCATTTTAGTGTGTTAAAAATAATGTAACAGTGGCCTTGAATTTTTCTGATATTCTCACCGTTTTCATTGTTGCCGTAAACGCACTATCTACCGCTAATTGCTGAACAAATTGGAAATGTAAAGTTGCTTTGCGTCTTGCAAAAGTTTTACATTAGAACTATCGAGCATCAAGAGCGGCCAGTGTGTACTTCTTTTGAAAAACGACTGGACTGTATTTAGCATGACATTGCAAAATTTCTGATACAAAGTACCAGCAATCTCAGAGGGTTAAACGGTTAGGGAATGAATAGACAGCGGTTCAGATGCTGTTTTCGGCGGGGCCGGTTTTCACGCGTTTCCGCTCTATCTCGAAATCTGTAGTCAGTCGGAAGGCGGGACACGATCGGCGTTTAAAGTGTCCGACCGGCTTCCGCGCAAACACAACACAAGCATGCGATTTCTACTCGGATGCGTCTACCTGGCTTTCCGGAGCAACGAAAGCGAAAGAAAAGATCGCTCGATACGGTGGGTAAAGTCAGTAACGCTTCTGGTTTTGTTTCACTCGGCGAGCTTTCCCGGCCGGAATACCGAGGACACGCAGAGCAAACTAGACGCACAACATTAGACGAGTTTGTGACCGCGGAAAGGTTTTACATTTTCCGACCATAAATTCGAGGACCGAGACAGCCGGGACCGAGCAGGAGACGCGCAAGAAAGCACAGATGTCTCGTGTATGCACTCGGTACATTGAGAATAAAACCGTGGCTTCGACCTCGTCGCTATCATCAAGTAATAAAGATGATATTAGCGAGACTCGCGTAAAGGCGAATCAACGACCATACAGTATGTATAGAATTCTTAAAAACGGATATAGAAACTAACGCTCTTCTATTATTATTGTTACTACCGTGTGGAACCTTTCACGAGAACCCGGCGGTTCTCAATGCGAACAATCTTGGGGAGCAGCCCTGAATTTCTGCACAAACTTCTCTGTAAAAATATAATTTTTATCTTGAAGGAAAAAGTTTGAGAACCACTGACCTATCCTATAATTATCCCAGCAAGATATGCGGAACGCAAGAGAAAAGGAACATAGGGATACATCTACTAACCTTCTGCGATTATTATTATTATTAACATTATCGATTATTCTTATTATCTGTAACCGTTTGTAACTTAGGCGCATAATACGATTTTACATTCCGTCCAAACTGACCCGACATCGCTAGTGTATTTTTAACCTATAATTAAATCTGACGAGATTGTTTCGACGAAATATATGGGTAGAAAATGTAAAATAGTGCTATCGGGAAATTGTAAAGCGTGGCTCGGGAGAAGTGTCCTGTTCAGACAGAAGGATGAATCTCGGGTTGGTTTTTCTGGGATACCGTGTAGAGAGACGGGTCTGTTCTTCGAAGAGTTCAAGTGTCTATTGTTTCAACTCTGTCGGGAGGAACGATATAATATCTCTGGAGTTTCTGCCGTTGGGTTTCCATATGCGGGCAGACGTTCCTGCAGGTCATAGGACGCCTGGACCCGTATGCGAGACCCGTGCACCCACGACGAACCCATACGGGGAAAAATCTCGATGTGCCCTTGACTCTCGAACTCATTTAAACCGAGTACCTCCTTTTTAACGGTAATTTCCTTCGCTCCTTCCGCCGACCCTTCTTGTCTTCAGAAAACAACCACTCATCTCAGAGTGTTTGAACCTTAGCATCCATGTTAACAAAGAATGTTATTGATTCTAGATAGCTGATCGTTTCGATACAAATAAGTGTATGCAGTGGTTACGGGACCCGTGAACACTTTGCAAACATATTCGAACAATCGATCTAAACGATTAACATCGACCTGTTTCCGAGAAAACGTACAATTCTTCTTCTAAAACGATCAACGGGTTTCTCTCCCGCCTTTCTTGCGCTTTCCTTCTCCTATCTATTTCTATTTCTCTCATTCGCACACTTCGTCCCGATTCGAGATAGTTCACGGGCATCTTTGTCAAAGCGGTATGTCTTCTGGTCTTTGATATTTGTCGCGTCTATGGCAGAGGAGAAACAGCCGAGAAGACAAACGAGGGAAGCATGGTAGGTCGCGACGTTGCCATGCCGTGCTCCTTGAGATCCGAGAAAGTGTACAAAAACCATTCGACCCACCAACACCGAGGGCATCGCGTTCCTTTTTTAAATTGCCAGGCTAGCCATCCCATCCCCCTCGTGTACACGCTTAACTTACACACTGTCCAACGCACTTTGTCCCTCTCGCTTCAACGCATCGCGCACCCGCGCCGCCCTCTCTCGCCCCCTTACTCCCTCCCCTTTTTCTCTCTCGTCTTCGTACGCGTTTCAAATGCTGCTCGACGGAAATATTACCTACAAGCGTTACCGGCGAAATATGTTACGCAGGCGTCGTATAAAAACTGAATCCAGACCCGACAGAAACTGTTTATCTGAGCGTGGAATATATTCAAATAAATTTGAAAACGTAGTCTTGTACAGTCGCCATGTTGACCGCACATTTTTATCGAGATTGTTCATTTTTATTGCCTTGAATCAGCGGTCGGTTATGGTCTTGCATTAGACCACAGTGGCCATGCCTTTCTTGGTCTACAATCCCCTTCTCGAAACTCTTTTGAAAGTTACAGTTGCTAGTTCAATTTTCAAGAATTTTAAAGAATTAAAAATTGAAATTCGTCGGAAATTTTCTCGACAGCTGAGATAAAGAACTACGTGTAGATTTTGATATACTTTGCGTGGAACCAGTTACTACTGCGGTTAGTACTATTACCAACACGAACACGCGGAAGATCGTCATGGAAATTAATTATCTAACTATTACGTAGCACGTTCCTTCATTAATCATACAACGGATTCTCGTACAATGTATCTCATTGTTCTCGATTATTATTGAAAAAAATTTGACCAGTCATTTTCTACGTAACACAAAGAAAAGTCAATCACTTACTTGAAAAGAAGCAGCGGTTAAAAAATTCTGCAGAACACTTCTACGTCGGAACGATAAGTCGAAATTGTACGTGACGCAAGATGAGATATGATTATCGCAAACGACACGATATTTGCGATCGATACTCGATCGATACCTACAAAGACACAAACTAATCTTCGAAATGTTCTTATAAAAATCGTAGTTTCCACTTCGTTGCAAACAAGCTTTGTTGGAAGTACAAAAATCATAAACACCGATCCTCGAATAGACCGACATCACACCCTCTAGAAGTTGTATAATGCATTTTTCTCGAAAAGGTATGTGTTTAACATCGACTTGAGATATAAATCACAGTTGTCATGACGCAAGATAAACTTCAGGATACTTATAGAGGACGTCACGATTGTTTGTAGACGCTGTGTACTTTATGTAGCTGCTGTGTATAAAAAATAGTGTCAATTATTACTCAGCCTTAGGAAAGAATGCACGTAAGATCGAATCAAAACGAGTAACTGCAATATAGAGTAAAAATGCAATGTATTCGATGTTTTAGCAGACAGAAACATATTACCGAAAACCTGTCAAACGATGTGCGCAACAGATGTGTCTCTACGTGCATGAATTCGAGATCATAGTATTCGTCTTGTCAGCGTTTCCGATTGTCCGTGGGATGCAAAGTAGCTAGTGAACCCTCCGTCAAAATAAATATAGGCCTGCCCATACGTAGGCGTACACTTTTCTCAACGATACACTCTATTCTACTCTGTCGAAACAAACTACAACGAGTTTTCGTCTCATTTTCACGACGTCCATTCGCTGGCAAATTGTTAATCACACGATTCAGTTTGTTCAAAAGTTTCGAAGATTCGCGTTCGCGCGCTACGTGCACACGGAGAGCGCGCAGGTTAACTGCTCGCTTACCTGTTTTCCGACGTAAAATCCAATGAGGAATGCAACAGTGTCAAGCGGCCGAATAATGCACAGGAAAAACACAAAAAGTGAACCGAACACAAAACAAGAATCACGTGTACAACTGTGAGGGACACGCACATCGGCACCACTAACGCGGTGTACCCGTACACAATACAGATTACAAATGTATTATGGCTGCAGTCCAAGCGTTCATGAATGAAACCAAGAGCGGGATCCACCTCCCCACCCCCCGCAGAAACGTGTCACCGTCCAATCGGCGGCAAGCTTTGCACATTGCTTAACCTGATTGGTTGGTGTACGACAATTCTGCCGCTAGAGCGGTGTTTCAGTCAATGTTCACGAATAGATAGATGGAGCATTCGTACCAGTATCACGAAACGCGTTAGTGCTTCGAATGAAATACAGAATATTTGGATCATTGAATGAAGGAAAATAAAAATACTGCACTTGAAGAAATCAAAATTTTGAAAGCGACTTATTTGTAAGGTGCTATATTGTAGAAAGGTATATTTACGAAGCACATATAATTACATGGATCAAGTATTGTTAAAAAAATTATTGTAAATACTTGAGATTCACAAGAAGAAACAGTATATTTCTTTTATCAATTGTAATGTTGTAATCGATATGACTGAATGTGGTTCCTAATTAATATTGGAATAAAGCTTATCAAACAACGTGAATTGTTATAATTTTAAATTTGACCAATCGAACAGAAGCATAGAGATGACCCTTTTCTACAACCGTACAACGTAACAGAGGTGAAGAGACACTCTATAACTTATTACGTATTTCAAGGTGATCATCGTCGGCGATTGGTACTGAACTGTCCATTATATAAAAAGTAAGAATAAAATATTACTTCAAATGATTGTAATAGTAATTAATAATTACTGATTTTAATAGTAATTTTAATAGTATAATTTTATAAGTTTTGTTAGAGTATTTTTATTGAAACGTACATAACCAATTTATCGATTCCACAGTAATTTATTACGTAAGAGAAATTGGATAATTCTTTATTGTAGACTAATTTATTCGAATACACAATTTCTTTGTTGAACGAAGGGCTATTAAATTCATGAATTGATTAGTACTAACATTATTTGTAGCATTGTCACCTGTCATTCAACTTGAGGTTTCCCACAAATTTATACATTTTTTCTTAAGGCACAATGCTTATTAAACGTTTGGCCACTGGTGTACCAAAGATTTTCAAACGCAACATTGGTATTGTTGCACCTGCATGGAATCAAGCAAGTGACCCAATCCAAAAACTGTTTCTTGATAAAGTCCGTGAATATAAACAAAAGAGCGCGTAAGTATAACTTCTTTCTTATGAAATTGACTGTAATATCAGTAAACCATTGATAAATATATTGTAAATATTCTTGTCACATTAAATCAATGGATGCAGTGGTGGAAAATTAGTTGATTCTACACCTGAAACTGAAAAGGAAGTGAACGCTGAACTGGAAAGGCTTGCTAAACAGTTTGGTTCTGTTGACAGACGAACCATGTCAGAATTTCCCAAGCTAACTTTCAAAGGTAAGCAGTTTTTAACCTTCTTAGTACTGAACAACGATATATCCTCGTTGGCTCTTGTTGAAAAGATAGTTTTCTTAATATTTTTATTAAACAACAATTTCATTTCTTATTTCTTCTCCCTTTTGGAATTTGTTATTTATAAGCCCTTTTAAAATTCTAGCAATTTCTTGCTGAAACTTTATCAAACGAGTTTTAAACATTTCACTCAGATACAGACACTTTTGGCCGGTACTAAGAGGGTTAAGCAACTAAAAACTTAGTCTAACTGAAATTGGCAAATTTTAACTTATTTTCAGATGAACCATTAGGGCAACCTTAAATGAAACCGAATAAAATACACATGATTAGAACAGATGTATTAAAACTGTTATATATAATATTAAGCAATCAATTATAAAAATATATATGTGAAATTGTATATATAGGTGTATATTAAATACCATCTTCCTTTAATGCACGTATTTATATTAGAAATAGTTAAAAACAAAATAAATAAAGATAACCTACAACTCATTTACAATACAAAAATATAAAATCTTCAAATTATGTGGAACCTGTCAAGAGCTTTGTATTTTCAACAATTTCCAATAATGTTTCCATGTTGCACTTCCTGGCGACAGATCTAGAAATTTTCACAAATTTTATTAAATCATTTTTAGAGATGAGAGTCTTAAAATTCCCAGAACAAGAACAAAGTTCGTTCATGTTTTCTCTTTTAATTTCTTTGCACTTGCAGCATTGTAAATCTTGCAATATATATCCCATACTTTTACGATTCAATACATCTATTAGTAGAAACTCTATTTCTTCGTTGTCGTAACTCATTTTGCAGAGTGGACATTTCCACAGATATCTGTAATAAAGAATTTCTATTAAAAGGAACATTTAAAAATTTCCTCAATGCTTACCTGTTGTTTTCCATGACACAATAATTATCTTTACAGAGATCTATGTCCCTTGTATGATTACATGCTTTACAAATGATTTCCGGCAAAGTTAATGAAATACATGGATCTTTCCATTCAACTGCATCACTGAAACTGCCCATTCTGACCAATCGTAACAAATTAGTTTGTAAATTATATACTTCCGTATCAACTTCTTTATCCAAAGATAAAACCTAAAATGAATTTCGCCAAACGTTTGACATAAAATTAAGCACGTTTATGGATATATGTATAAATGTTCAAATACCTTGCAAACAGATTTAATTAATTCTAAAGCTGGATTGATCAATTTACTCTCTTTGCCATTAAAATCCAAGTTTGGATATTCTTGAATAGATAATTCCTTCTCCGGAAGCTTTTTGTATATTTTTTGTACAATTCTAAAATATATTTCAATAAGATGTTAGGTTCTATCCTTATTTATTTAATTAAGACATGACAGAGGCTTACTGGAAAAGTTTCTGAGACATATCTCCTGATATAAGCTTCTTAGCAAAGTCTGCAGTATTCTCGAGTGCTCCTAATCCTAACTGTGCCGATAAACTTTGACTTAAGCTAGTTGTTCTTCTTCTAGGCTTCATACTACAGTTTAGTTGTTCGTTTTCAATCATAAATTGATAAATTGCGTTTATGTACCCTGCTATAATGGCACTAAAACTTGATTGGCAAGCAGCTTCTTTTGGCAGGCACTCCATCAAATTCCATTTCATTATAATTTCCGGCTAAATATCAAACATGTAACAACAGTAGATTATAACAGTGATAAATATATAAAATCCAAAACTTACCGAATCATCGTCATCCTCGTCCCCATTCTCGTCGTTAAGAGTATTTAGTTCAACATTATTTTCCAAATCTTTTGGCAATTTTCCTTTTACGCCAGCATGGTTGTGCTATTAATTAAAAATTATATTATTAATCGTTAACTGGAAATTACTTGTCAAGTTAAGACTGAAATTTGTTGTTCTTACTACATCAAGCCATGTTAAATATTCCCAGCACTCCTCGAATGTGATTTCGATACTATGAAATATTTCTTTGTTACGTATTGTTTGAACAACAAATTCCATGTAACCCAATGCATCGCTGATTGCTCTTTTCTTGCTGCATACAATAATTTTATTAAAATTCGCGAAAATAATAATGGAACCTAATGTTTTAAACTCTGCCAATAATTGTATAAATAGTTTTTTCATGTAACCATGCAGGGTTCGTCTCAAAGCTGGATCATAAAGCAAGGCATTAGGTGAACGCAGCCATCTAAAAAAAATTAGTTGTTACATTTGATACATTATACAAAGTCAAACCTTGGCTATTTAGTATTTCTGTCTAAAGTCTGTAATATGCGTTATCCTGTGTTTGTATAAACAGACCTAATTACCTGTAGAAGTGAATAATCTGATAATCCGCAAATACGTTTTTATAAACTGAAACATCCAGTAGCCATGCATTAACCATACTCCTCAATGCTCTGAAAGCAGGACTGCAAAGAGCAGTTTCATCGTAACTGGGAATTATATTTGTCGTAGGATCACCCGTTGCTAGATCCTATGAAATAATAGGAAAATTCTTAGCTTTGTATCTTTGGTAATCAGTCTTATACATATATAAAACTATACTTACTTGAACAGATGCCATTTGTTGATTATGAAATGCAACAAATGAACTTGTTCCATCAATATCGTGAATGTGATGATATTGCAGCAAGGTATTTACTGCCAAACTGTCTATTTCTAGTTCAATGCATACACTGGAATAAGTCCCCGGGTTGTTTGCAGCACAGTGTGAACTCTCTTCAAAGTCTACCAATAATCTATTATCATCATTCTCGCTGCCTCCTAAATCTGGTTTCTCTGTGGTAGAACACCATAATACAAAGTTATGTTTCTGCAAATGTCTAGCAAAAAACAAATCTGCACCAAAGAGCGTGGGATCTGCAGGAATATTTCCAATAGGTGCATGGAAGAACCGGCATTGTTCTGCCATTAGTTCAAGAATTTGCTGACTCTTGAAATAATGTCGAATCATTATCTTTGCACCTACTTTCTGCCACTCAATTGTGTTGTACAAATCTTCAATATCTTGGACATGTGTGTTGATTAACGGGAAATCATTAAGTAATGGCATCTGAGTTGTTAGTGCTGTTTTGTCTAGAGCAGTTTGAATAACAAATACTGTCGCACTGTGTCCCTCATTTTTATATGCTGTTATGGCTGCTTGTAGAACACGGCAGACTTGTTGGAAACTTGTTTCAAACCTTAAAACAAACTGCACCGCTTCTGGTAAAGCTTTTATCTTGTCTTCTCCGTTCATAGATACAACAATATTTCGTTCTTGGCTATACAGAGTATTCATATTAGGCATTTGATTCGATGACACAGAGTCCAAGACAAAGATATGAACTCTTTTACTCGCATTTAGAAAGAGTCCCCAGATTGCTCTCTGGTGATTGGAGCTCCAGTGATGGTATAGGAAAATGTAATTAATCTTACGAACATCTGGAAGATATGGTTGCACAGCAATACTTTTATATTCCAGTTGATCTAAAGTAAAGGTATCCGCACCATCGGTCATTTTTCTTGCTGCCTTTGGAACCACTGTGCAAACGCATCCTAATTCAAGTATTGCTCTGAATTCTAATGACATTTGCGTCTCATATATTCCCTCAATTTCTGGTTTACTCAAATCTTCCAACAACTCTTGACTGTGCATTTGGTACAAGGTTTCTGGGACGGAGTAGCGATACAAGTTATGTATTGGTCGCGATCGTGGTAAAACTTTCGAACTTTTCATCCAAGTTACCTTTTTACCAGGTTCTGGATCTGGTTTCGGTGTACGCGTATTAACATAAAATATGCGAGGTATTATGAGACGTAATGAATGAAGATCATGGTCAACCAGAACCCACAATCTGAACAAACCAGGCTCATTAGTTGGGGATATTTGAACAATTTGCCAAGCTGAGGTGAGCAATTTCTTTTGAGCTTTTCTTAAGAAACCACCCAAAGTATTGGTCTCAGTGTTCCTTGTAACACCCCAACTGACTTGTTCCGTGTCGTTCATAGACCTCTTACTCTTCTTATTCTGTCGATGTTCAGTCCTCTGTGTCGCTTGGTAAGCCCATTTCTGTTTATGAAATTCTAACCATTTGAGTCTTTCTTCCTTCGTTGTTCCCATTGGCGGTGGTGAACCCAAAACTTCCTTCCAGCTTTTATTCTTATCCTGTTCTTCCTCGTTCTCCAAAGGTCTTTTTCTTTTATGCACTATCGGCATAGGTCGTTTGAATGAATGTCCTCCATCTGCCAGATCTTCAATATCCCGTGGTTCCAATGATCCTGCTTCTTGGCTGTCCTGGTCATTAACCTCCTCATCATTATCGTTGTCTTCTCCCACCTCTTTTGGCACTCTTGAGAATATATCTGTAATCTTTTTCTGTCTGTGCGTTACGCTTTTCTCCATTATCTTTTTGTGCAACCAGTCAGGATGCTTCACTCTAGGTACCGGATTCGAAATCCCTTGCATCGCAGCCGGAATGGTAATGATCTTCTGAATAGCACTTCCAAGCCGTTCTATGTAGTAACCCCAGTCCAAGATTTGTCTAATGTCATCAGATTGCAAACCCGGATCTTTCAACCACTTACGCAGATAATATCTTCTGATTGCCGGTTCTGAATGAAAGATTGCCAACGGTATTGCTCGCTCAGTGACTGATGCACCCTGTGGCCTATTAGCAATAATATATTTACATGCTAGCCCAGCATCCTTCACCATTTGATCACCTAGAAACTCAGCTAATCTCTTGGCAGTGGATATGGACGTAGACTTTTGTGTCCCGTAATCCTCCAATTTACGCGACATAGATTTATTTTCTGATATCAATTCGAACAATTCCACGTCTGGCATATCAGTGCATTTGCTATAAAGAATGTCAAGCCAATAATCTGCGTCTTTAGCTACGGCTGCATAACATTCTTCCAATGTGCCTCCTTTCAGGAAGGATTCAAAGACGGAAGTCTGAAAGATTTTAATTAATTGAAGTTCACCTCTTCGTTTTACTTCAAACCCTTTCAATTCTGCTAAAGAACCATCAAAATTAAATACGGCGTATCGTTTCTTTAATTTTTTACCCTCTTCCTTTGCCGCGGGTAATACCATAGCCAAGTACGGTCCATCTACCTCAAAGAAGATAGAATTCTCGCTTCTGACTTTGTAAGTGGAAGTCTCAGGATTCACGAGCTCATGATAAGCGTCGTTAGTGAATTGTTCCTAAAATTATAATACATAGTCCTAAATGTCTAACAGTAAATTGACGGAAAAGTATTTGTCAGTCGAACTTACTTTCACCATAAAATTCAAGATAGCATTAGGATAAGATAGTGTGAGTCTCGACTTTTTCGGGTGAGTGGTGTGCACTATCACGTTATCAGGGAAAGACGCAGGTAGCACACACCAAATTCCGTCAGTATCCAATTCCAAGGGTCGCCCAACTTGCTCTATGATTTCTCTGGCTTTCATGATAATGTGTGCTCCTGTGTAACATACTATTCCTCCCATTTCCATACTGAACCATCGGGACCTAAAGTAAAAGTAGCGTTAAGATTTTAAATCACAAAACAAAAACATCAAATGAATACCTACCCTTTTCTCATAACGTATCCGTAGAAAGAATTTAAAATACATTTGTGAGCAAGTTGCAACGAATCGTACAGTACTTCTCGACTTTTCGCAGACTTAACATCACCGGCATCTCCTTTTGCTACCGCTGCGGCTACTTGTTGCTTAGCGACTTTAGTAAGCGCTTTGTACTCGTATCTCCTATCTCTGAACGCTCTGACAGTATCGACGTAAAAAGAGTTCTCTTTTTGACAAATTGTTTGTGTTCTCTCCTCCATTCGCGTCACTTTAACCTTTTTGTAGGCCTTTTTACAATATTCTGTGAGTCTTTTCTTCTCTAATGCTGCTTGTTCCAACTTAGACAGTTCATGATAAGCTCGACGATTACCGCCAGGATACTGTGGTGGAAATTTCTCAGTTTCTAATTGCTGCTGCATTCTCTGATATTCGCTCAAACTTGCAGCCACTGGTATTAAGAAAAGCAGTTGTGTAAAATACTACTAGTACTTTATTCTCTCGATACTCTGTTTTTACTTACAATATTCTCCCCTCCACATCCACTGCATATTTCTTTGACAGAGAGCTCCTGGTCTGTTATAATCACACGCGGCGCAAACTGTTTCATTCACCACTGCGGACGGTTGAAGACGATTGGTTAAAATAATGTTTGGATACATGGCACCGACATCCAAGTGATAGATCACAGGATTTTCCAATCTCAGCGGTTGACTTCGTAGAGATTCTAGTTTTCCCTTGATCTCCTCAACTACTTCATCAAAATTTGTAACCATCTCCATTGGAACTTTTTCTTCTTCCTGCAGAGCGTGCTTTAGGGCATTTTCAACACCATTTATTAGTTCCTCTACCGCGCTCGGTACTATTTTAAAACGACAAGGAATATCAGCCCTGAATATGCCAGATTCGAGGGCTTCTACATGTCCTCCAACATAGGTTTCCGAATCCAGCAAATGACCATCTCTTGTAAATTTGCTTAGCTCTGTTTCTTGCTTGTTAGGAAATATAATGTTAGCTTGGTAGGCTTGCACCATTAAAAGGGATTCGCATAATGTTCCAGATCCCTTTCTAAGAACCTGTAAACAAATAATCTTGGCTTACGAATTTAATTTGTTACATATTCATTGAAGAATATGATCAAGAACTTGCCTCATCTGGTTCCATAGGGATTATGGTGCACAAGGCAAATATAAAAGGATGAACATATTTTTGATACAGATAATATGTTGCAACCGCATCAGAAACTGAATAATTTGCAAGGGTTTCTGGATCTTCAGACGCTAATCTGCACATGTCTTCAGGGTCTAGTTCCACAGGATCATATCTAAGTTTTGCTTTCGCAACAGCTTTTAAATTTTGAGAGCCTACAGGTAAGTATGAGTCCCGTCTTACCCAGCTATAAATTCCATGAAATAAAAAATCAAGGATAATATCGTACGTAATATTATCAATAAAAATATCAGTTATGTAATACCATAAGCAATCCATATGCATAGCTGGTCTACTATAATAAACTCCGTCACGGTTTTTTGAGAAACCAATTTCCTTTTCCATTTCCATATTATGGATAGCTGCTCTAGTTTCTACAAATGGCCAATCAAAAAAATCTCCATTGTATGTGACGAATATATGTGGCCGAATTTCGTTTATATGTTCAAAAAATTTTTGAATTGTAGCTTCTTCATCACGTTCATTAAAAACAGTAAAGGGTCCTTCAAATTCTGGTTTTGGTGTATACTCGAAGTTTTCAATATCTTTTGATATAATTTCTCTGTTTATTATTAAGTATCCCTAAAAGAATAAAAAAATGGTTTAATATTGAATAGAACATTGTAAGAACTAATTAATACAAAAAGGTACCTGTCCATCTATCATATAGGATATCATCATTATCTGATCAATGTTAGCATCTGGAAATTTCAATGGTAGCTTTGTAGTTTCAATGTCATATGCTAGCACAATTGGCTCAATTGGTTCAATGATATCTTCTCTCCTAGTTATAATTGGTACCTCATTTCCTCTTGTTTTTACAGAATACCAATTACCGCAGAAAACTTTCATATCTATAGATACCCTTACATGATGAGGAACGTCGTGTTCTCTGTGCAAAGAAAGTGCTTATTGATGATAATTATACTCAAGATATAATATTATGTCTATGTACCTAATATCAAGAATATTATCTGTAAACTCTACGGTTTGCTTTTTAGGGTCTCCAGTCTCCAAATCTCTATTTAACACACTTGACAACATATCTGTATAATAAGTATGACCTTTTTCCCTTTCCTTATTCATTTTTACAGCTTTCATTATATCACGTCTCACTTTCATCAAGTCATTTGTACTTAAAAAAGACAGTTTAAGATATTTTTGTTGTAGACCAAGTAAATGGTTTGGCTACAAAAGAAAAATATGGCTATAGTAATATGTTTTGAATTTCTTTTATTCATTTAAATGTGTCTTACTAAATCAAGATCTTCTTTGTAAAGTGTTTCCAATTTATTTATAAGCCCACTATACTTTTTATTTAAACCGGTGGATACTTCTGCATATGTATCCTTTTTGCATAAAATATAAAAATATGGGCAATAAGGATAAGAAACCTTAAATCTAGTGCAGTCTGCTTCAAGGAAGTAATAATCTACTCCACTAAACAATCTTTTATCATCTTCTATAATTTCTGTCTATAAGCCAAATAAAAACAAGGTAGGAAATTATACTGCAAAATAATTAAAATAAAAAATTGCTGATTATTCATATTGCAGCTTACTGCATGCATGTTAACAAGAAATCCTATTCTTTCTTTGACGTCTGTTACTCTCTGAAATCCATACAATCCATCTACTCTGATATTTTCATTGATTCCATTCAGCCTACCCACCGAAGCATCACTACAAAAAATATGACACAAATTTAGAAAACAAGCAGTACTTTATAAGAAACAATTAAAAATAGTACCCTGATGGATTTCCTTCTTGATTTTGATCATTCTTTGCATCGAACCAACTTGCCCGATATTTTCCAGTATTCTGCAAACTCGTCATGTTGTACAATTATTAATTATGTACAATAGAAATAAAATTATGCTTTTTACACTTTCTTTAAAAACATTATTATAATATAAACGCTAAAGAAGTATTATATTTGTGAAGGCACTGTAGCATTCGAACATAACGTGTACAGGTTGTAATTTGCCCGCCAATAGATCTTTACCCGGAGCATGTAGGGTGTTTACATTAAACAAATTCGATATTGTCTTTCAATTAACAAATGGTAAAAATAAGAAGAAAATAATGTTATATTATTTTGAGATAACAACACATGTGTATATAATAAGTTATCTGTAAAGACAGAGAAATTAAAAAATACTTTGAAAATTTTAGTAATGTTCTCGTTATAAAAATGATCAAGAATGAGGAATTGAAATTAATAATAAATCAGAAGGTACCAAAGGAGTCGTGTTGTTTATTTTATTATCTATAATGTTTTATTTATAACAAAATAATACATCTAATAATTTACTAAAACTGGTCCGGCTCTTACGGAATATTACTAGATTTTTGATCTACGGATATAAGAAAAATCCCAAGCTTATCGATTAGGAGAAAGAGAACGACATTGTAGGTGGCTCCAGCGACAGTGATGCCGTTCGACAACAATCATTGTGGCTTGTTAAATAAATTGGTTTTGTGGTCTCAGTGAACGTGGCGAACTTAAATAGATGAGAAAATTAGATGCACAAGAGGCCTGGGGCGCCGATAAATTAGAAGCGCAGTTAGAAGCTGCTAGGGATGGTCTTCGAGGACTCGATCGCAGTATTCGGAAGATCCTCGGCCGGGATCTTCCTGACGGAGAAAATGGTCCTATACAACCGCCTCCCAGGTTAATTTCAAGATAACTTTTGACGAAACGTTTCTTAAAGTGACCTGGAAATCGTATTCACTTTAAAGGAGAAGTTTTATTTTATAATTCATTGATCATCCAATAAAACACTGTTACTTCCAAACATAACCTATCTCTTGCACTCGAGATTCGAGATTTCTTAATGCGTTCTATGAAACTTTCTGTAATTTCTGTTGCATTTAATTTTAACACTTCAATGTGCCACATCTATGTATCATGATAATGTTGCAATTCAAATTTTATAAATTTTATAGTTAAGATATGTTGCTGATTAGCCTATGCAGTTATATTGTTGTGCTCTATAATATATTTGTTTATAATACATTTACAGTAGGCTATCACAAAAGAGACCATTGCAGGAGGACAGACGGCGTGTTGTATCAGATTTTGTTAATAACGAATTGCCTGGTGGAAAACGTCGGTGGCAGGGATCTAATGGAGAACCAAAGACAGTTTTCAGTCGTTTAAGTGCTCGAGTTCCTTCCAATGCTGATGATAGTGCAGATGAAGATGATACTGTTATCAAGGTAGTGTTGTAGATAATTCAGTGCTCAATATATTATCCGCTTATAAAATAATTATTGTTTCTTTCAGCCGGCTGTGTCTTCAAGAGTAATAGCAACCCCTAGAGAAATTCCATCTAGACAGGAAGTAATCAGAAGAGAAAGAATAGATGAAAGAAGTAGGCAAAGAAATAAGAGGATGTTTGGTGCCCTTTTAGGGACTCTACAGAAATTTCGACAAGAGGAAACTAAACTTAAAGCAAAGGTATATTTCTCTTTGATATTAAAAATATATTATGGGTAATATCGTTTTAAACGCTGTATTTTTTTATAGGAAGATAAAAAGGCAGAAGTAGAGGCAAGGGTAGAAGAGGCACGAAGAAGGGAAAAAGAAGAATTACGAAGAGAGAGACAACAGTTATTCTTATCACGTAAACGACAATTAGCAGAAGTACGTGCACTTGAAGCAAAATTGACCCGCAGTCGGCAATTCCAGGATTGGCGTGCTGCACAGTTGCCGTTAGCTTCGTTTATCAAAACTCGAGCTCAACCCGCTATCTATTATGCACCGAAACGCAAGCATCCTCAAACTGACATACTTCTGGCTCAATCTGCAAAAGAACTTCATGGTATATAAGATTTGAATTTTATTTCTGTTTCTGCATAGTTATTAAAGTGACTTTCCTCAATAACTATTTATTCCACGTTCCAGAGGAAATCGAGAGAAGAGAGAAAGCATTGGTTGAGGAATTGGAATTAATAGAAGTACAAGTAGGCCTTGGAAAACACCAACAAAATTTTGATGGAACTGTATCACTAAACACAACAGCTGAAATTCAACAATCCGCCGAAGAAGGAGAGGAGAATCGTGATCCAAATCCGGAAAAGACTTCAGAGTCTGAAAATAATGAAACAGTAGATGTTTCAGTAAAGTCTGAGAAGGACGAAAATTATGATAATAATTTGAACGAAGTTGAAAAGAAGGAGGAAGTACAAGTAGATGAAGCAAAGGACGAGAATAATGGCTAGTATTAAATGTACTTACGACGCTTGTACATATTACGTACATTGGATGGTCCAACGAAGAAAAGGATGGAGTCTTTCTTACTTCAAATCTGACGCGTGTGGATAAATTTTACAATTTTTCGAAAGAATTGTCACTTTCTACTTGTTCTCATATAGGTGTAAATTCATTCCCCTCATCGGATTGCATACTCATTTTTTCATCTTGCGTCGACGAAATCCGTTCAAATTATCCCGTAGACCTAAGAGAGTAGATGCAGTTAATCAGAATCCCATATTTTTTAAATGTTACATATTTCTATTATGACTATTCGTAGCGTATCACTTAAGTAATAACCATATTTCAAGTAGAACGGAGTCATTCGGTGAAAGAATAAGTATGTCGATAAAATACAGTAAAGTCAAAAGATTTTTAGATTGGAAAAATTATGTATAATAACACGCTCACCTATTTCCTTTGTAACACAGTGTCTGTCTTTTAATACGTATGCGACAAAGAGAAGCGTTAAATAAAAAATTTAATGCTTTACACGTGTATGGTGGAATAAAATGTATGAATTCAAACATTTCCCACTGATATTATGCAGTTTGAGTTTCAATGGAAGTTCGTATATTTGAGTTATATTAATTGTAGACGATATATAAACATGGAATTTGATTGCATTATGCGGACAATAGCAATATTAAGATTATTGTTTTTTTCAAATAACAATATTAGGAATAAGTATTTGAGTTACATTCTGTCCTAATGCATAGACCACGACCATTTATGTTTATTTTCTGTTCTGTCGACAATATTAAAAATATTAAGCAGAATTAAAGAGCGTATGGAAATATAAGTTCAAAAGAGTACTGTTTTGTGTACATGATTATTTCAGATTTGTTTAATTTTACTTTAAAAGTATTTTCGGCGAGTTTACATAGTATTAATAAAGTTTATCATTAAGTTGAACACTAATAACTTCATGGAGTTGCAATTTCCTGAAACTTAAAGTGAACATAAATCTATTTAAGGGTGTAGCCATCTTTCAGGCGTTTCCTTCGCATTCTTCAGAGTTCCAACGATCGTGGTATGAACGCGAGGTAAAATTACTTAAATTACTTGGTGCTCGACACCAAATTCCTTATACATCACCGTATATTGCGATATTCGCCGACCGTTTGCGTTAGCCATGGAACAAACAATTTGATTTTCGCGGATATTATACAATTTTAATCGATATCATCAAATTATTTCAATCGATAATCGGAAAGTTTGAAAATCAATCCAATAGAGGGCTCATTTTGTTTCATTGAAATCATTGATTCACGAACAACGTCAGTAAATAGACAATACTTATTTCATTAATTGTCTACTATTTCATCAACAACTGACAAATCATTGTGTATTGGTATTAATTCACAACCAATTTGCTTCTTTCACGGGTGCTATAAAATTTGAATCGATCTTATTGAACGATCTTTGATCAATAAATCGAACGGTGTCACGAAAATCAATCCACTAGAGGGAGTGATTTATTATTTGCACGCTGTTCATTGTTTCGTCAACGATTGAGAAAAAGTGAACAGCTTACGATTAATTAGAAATTTGACAACTTAAGTAAGTAGAATAAGCACTCCTTTGTTTCGTAAATAAAGGGTTATTTTTAAACGATTTTTTTCATGTTGAAAGAGTATGGATAATGTTGCCGGTTGATCTAGCAGTTGAAAAAGAAAGGGGAGGAAACGACATGATTAAACGCAGCAATTTATTAAGCAATTTACACGTGGAACGCGGTTTCGAAGCTTCCTCAGCAGATTCGCCGAGAGTTTCTATGTTCTCGGTAATATTTGAGGGTAGGAGGGGATGGCATGAAAGGGGCGTTCCGCCATGCAACCTCGGAATATGGCTAATGCGTCTCTGCGCCGTCGTCTCTATCCTCCATCCTTCTCTTTCTCGTAACTCCGACGAAATAGACACTTGGAATGGTAAATAGTCGTCTTTTTACAGAAGTTGCGCCTAAATACGATTCAGAATCACTAGCTGCATCTGTAACGCGTAAATGTGCATTTCTAAACACAATCGCAAACAATTTTTCTCTCTGAATTTCTCAAAACCCTTAATCTCGTTCAACTATTATATTTTATAGGATACAAAAGCCTCATTCGCAACTAGTCGCCTATAAATCCTGAGATTTTATGAGTTTTATTATTCTCCGATTAATCTCTTTTAATTTTTAAAATATCGGGTTCACAAATAATTAGACTAAAACGAACATTACTTGTGAATCGATCTAACAGATTACCCGAAGAGCGCCAAAAGACTAGAATTTTGAAAAATGAAACTAGGAGCAAAGAAGATATGAAACTGTACGTAAATAAGCCTTTGAATCGAATCGGATCGGTTTCTGGAATATCCCAAAATAAGTCAATCGTTAGGCAAGCGATCCTTATTGGTAGAAGCTTCGAAATGGGAATAGAGAGAGATTAAAAGTGAGGCCGACAACGCTCGGCATCGAGTAGCGCGGAAGCGTGAAGCGTGCGACGCGGCGCGTCGCGACGCACAGTGTCGGGGAGACATGAGAGAAGCCGACAGGGGTCGGGGGTATCCGAGCTATTTGTACACCGAATGGAAAACGCGGACCGACTCGCCTCCAGACGAAAGGAACGGGACACTTTCTTAATTATCACGCGCCATCCTGCTTTCACATTTCCTTCTTCCTCCGTATTAACTCTTTTTCCAAATTCTATTGTTTGGATGTCGCTGGTAACAAAACGAATTGGTCAAGTCCACTGCACCTTTAAAATTACAAATCGACTACCAATGATTCGCGGCGATCAATGAATTTAATATAACAAAAAGTAACTTAGAATCAAGACGAGAAATTATTGATTCTAATTTTGGTATTGTTTCACAGCGTAGTCAAGATGGTCCGCGAGTCATCTCTCTCCAGGATGCTACTCTATTTCTCATTAATTCCAAGTTGAATAGCGATCATTTCTCGTCCACTGAAACACGGTCTCGTTGCCAAGTTCCAAACGGAATAACGAAACTACTTCCGTCGCAACGGATTTGGATCCTCGGAAGAAAGTCTCCGGCTACAGTGAACCTCTTTCAGAGGTTTTCGACTGTAGCAAAAGTGCGTTCGTCAAGATGATCGCTGGCCCTCGTTCTCAGGAAATCGAGCATTCTCTGGTCCAACTTCTGACTCGGAGGTTTCCAGCCGTACAAGCTCTCGGCCCATTAATCGCGCGTACACTTCTAATACATTCTATTCTATTCTAAGCGAGCCAAATACGTGCAGGAACTGTCCCTTTCTTCGTCGGGTTTATTTATCCGTTAATTTATTAGCGTATGTTGGTCGTGGCGGAGCTTGTAATCGAGCGCGACGGAGTTCGCAAGGCCTGCATGCCGAAACACCGTATGCTACCCGCTTGAAATCGCCATATTTTAGGGGGGTTGCCTCTAGACACCAGAGCGACCAGACACCTTTATATACCGGCTATACTTACTTATCTCTAGAAAACGGGATATGCCGTTTTAATGGGCTGAACCACCTCGAAGGTGTTAAATTCAAAACAGTTCCTCCAATTTTTATTTTATTTTATTTCTTAAGGAACCTGCTTGCAAAAACTGTAAAAGGCTGCTGAAACTTTAATTCAATGAAGATAGTCTGCTATCACAATATTGTCGTTCCACCAGGATATAGTCTAACACTATGAAACTGTAGTCTTTGGGGAGAGGAAAATCCCAATAGCTTTTCCATTTGGTTAATAAGAGGGTTAGGTTAATGAGACCGGAGAAAGCCGACACTGAACAATTTCCAAAGAAGTAGCTCCTGCGGCAGGTTCAGTCGCTCCTTTGACTAGAGTAATAGAGCTGCGGGGCGGGCTATCTCACCGCAGAGTAAAAAGGGAATATTCGTATTTCAAAGGGACGGCCCGTCACGCCGCAACGGTCCTCATTATGTTATGCACTCCTAAACGTCAAGAGAAAAACATGATCGCGCCTACATGTCGAAAGCTGGACCGACAGCCGAGAAGCTTTTACGCGGAAACAGCTCGTGAACGTCACAAGCTAAAAGCGTTCTTTTTTTTAAAAAAACCGTCGCGTCACTCCAGAAAAAGCGGCTTCTCGATGGCACTAAATTTATTTTAAACATTTTCAAAAAAGTCTGCAGTCGAAAATTTCAAGAATATTTATACAAATGATAAGGAGCTTACTTTAAGAATAATAAAAATCGGAAGCTGAAGAAATAGATTATCTCTACCAAGATTGGTTTAAGATAGGCCACGGTATTATTGTCCAAGAATTAAATGCCGAAGGAGTTCCGAGAGATCCATTAGAAAAACTATCATTGGTTATTGTGGTCGAGATCCGTGAAGATGGGAACGTCGAGTGGGTGTCTAATTTCGTCCAAGAGGAGGGATTTCACGCTCGATCGACGCTGATTGGACAGTCCCAAGCCATTTGCTTTTATAACTTGGATTGCGCGCGCGTAAAGGGAAACTCCTCTCTTCCTCGAGTTTTCGCATTGAACAGCGAACCGCGCCCTACAGTTTCCGCAACAACGGTGGATTGATTAACGGATACTTTGATGAACGATGAAAATTTCGTCCATTATCTAGCGCCTAACGGTACGCGTGACGTGTACTTTACCACGAACTTACACGCTGAACTGCGTTGTTTTTCGTAAAGCATCGTTTCGCTGGAAAAACAAGAGAGAGGGCGAGATTAATTTCGTAGCAATCGCGAACGCACTAAGAACGATATCGCAGTTCATTAAACGTTGCACGCGCATTATCATCGATTACGCAGAAGGGGTTTCGATTACTCGAAATGGAAGCATCAATCACGCAGCACGCTGTATCGGTTGTTACGCGGGCATCTTACAAGTCAACGAATTATTGGAGGGAAACGTGTCTGAAAGCGAGAAAACCCACTTGATATGTGAATTAGTTAACCACAGCTGGTTTGTTAGGAAATAGGAGGTACGCTGCTTGTTAAATAGAACACTTGCATCCGGTAAAAAAAATATGGTGCCTGCAATATCGTCTTTGAGAACTCGCAACGTTCAGTCACGTTTCTTATCTGTTGCATCAATCGTTTCGAAGCCGCTGATTAAAATGAATATGCAGTCTGTGCGTATCGATCGATCGTGGAGTCGTGAACTCAATCCGAGGACACGGACAACTAAATCTCGATGAAACATCCCTCTTGGGTCGCGGAAGTCTCGGCAATTAAACAGATCGTAGCAAGAGATTGATCCCGACTGCAACTATTGGGGATTATCGTGGTCTTCATCGGGTTCTCGAAAAGACAGCGGACGACTTTGATTCGCGATACCCCAGGGTCTTTCATGCCACCGTTTCAAACGAACTGCGACTTCCCGCTGACGAAAGGATAGTGCCATTTTTATAGAGCCATTCGGTTTATCCGCAGCCCTAAAGAACTGTACTGAAAATTGTAACGTGGCCAGCCAAGATGTAAATACCGGAATTACGAGGAATCTAAAGCACCACTGTATTCTCGAGCTCTTCACCGTGCCAACTGAGCCGTGAGCTAGGAAACAGATTAATGTCAGGCTCGGAAAAATTTCGGTTTAATTATAGTGGCGGCAGAGCGCGAGCTAGAGACGTTCCGAGACGCGTCGTTAGCATTTAATTCTTCGGTCGTTTCGATGCAATTTGATGCTAATCCTTTATTAAATTTATGCTATTAATTGCAGCTACGCTCGATACAAACTTGATCGACTCACCTGACGTCCGTTCCAGACAGATGGTGAATTAGCTGGCCGCTGTCAGGTCGAAGGAGTGAATGGTACGCTTTGACGGTTAACTTGATGGAAAATATATATTTCCCAATTCCAAATATTACATTTCATAAAAAAAGCATGACATAGGATTACAGTTACGTAATCGTGAAGCGATCGGTACTCGTTCATCGCTCGGATAACATCGATATACATGGTTCCTTTACGGTCGTTCGCGTCAATCACAGTTTCTCTTTCCCTGGAGAACACGCAACGCACTCATAACAATTATCTCGTAAAATTCATGCAAATATCGAGGAAACATTAAAGATACGCGGAAAGGGTGAAAAACCGTGAACAGCGTGGAAACCTTTTCGAAAGGTTTGAACAGACAATGCTTGCACCACTGTTTCCTCGCATACGATCAATTACAACATACATAGCGTAAAGTAGTTTTTTTTTATGACACTCGCAAAAGGCACTCTTGGCGTTTAATCAATGGCAAACGACGATCAAAAAACATATAATACTGGTGATGATACAGTTCATCGTTCGAGACACCGATAACTAGAACGTTCTCCGATTGTCGGCTTTACAGTCACTCGAAACGATTCTGCTCATTGCTCTTCGTTTTCATGGTCAATGGTCCGGCGTTGCACACATGCCACTCGCGGTACTGCAAATTTTTTCGTCGCAATGTACAGAGAAAACTTTCGATTACACTTTTCAAATTGTTCTCTCTTCTAATCGAGTTGCCTCAATTACAGGGACTAGCAGGCTGACTACTCGCCGTGGAAGACTGCATTATGATGGACTGGACGGCGAGGACCGACGAGGTGGTCACCACGGGCGCCATGGTGTCCGCGAGATGGTGGTGATGATGATGATGGTAGAGAGCGGATGCATAATACTGCTGATGATGATGGTGATGATGATGCGGATGATGGTAACTCTCCTCCTCGTTGTTATTGTTATTGTTGTTACTGGCAACGTTCTCGTTACTCTGATGATGGTGATGACCGTGATGGTGGTGATGGTTGTTGTTGACCGAGACGCAGAGGGGCGACGTCGGCGACGAAGAGGACGGCGAGTTGGTCAGATTGCAGCCGGTTGCGAGAATGTCGTGGACCGTGTGAGGACTAGGCCATTGAAGGCTGCCCGTGGTGGTCGGCTGATGACCACCATGGATAGAAGTCGGCGACAAGGGTGACGAAGGAGACAGCTTACTCGGCGTCGTTGGTCCAACTGGAAACGCACCGGTACCGAATTGGTAGGAACGTGTGTTGTTGTTTCGACATTCGTAAATCAGCGTATCAGGATGGAAGAAAGAGACGCGACTGTTGCCTGATATCCCGCGAGCTCGCTGCTAAAACTGAACGCACGCACACGTCAACTCGCGCTGTCGTCGAACTGAGCTTTCAGTACCGCATCGCGAACCAACAGAGATGGCCAACCAAGTTTTCTTTCAGCAACGGATATCATTCGCGCAATACTAACTAGATGCTATTCCCAGTCTTTTCGCGCAATTCCCGGCTCCGGTTGCGCGACGGTAGCTTGGCATTTCAAGCAACAAGTTTGCCGATCCACGCAAACTCGTTGCTCGAAACTGGCGCGTAGTGGCGAAAATCAACGCTTACAGTCCGAAAGTGAGCTCCAAAAATTCGAACATCTCTCTATTGATTAATTAACATTAAACGCCACGCGTATGAATGATTATCTGAGGAACTTATGGTCCCGATCAGAGAGGATGTTCGCCACTTTGCGACGCGAATAAAGGAGCAATATCGAGCTACCAACCTTGGTGGTGGTGATGATGATGATGATGCGTAACCGGCGGTGGCGTCGCGTGATAAGGCGTCGGTGGATAAGGGACAGGGCAAAGCGCAGCCCCCGCGGCAGCTGCGGCTGCGTATAAATGATGATGATGGTGATGATGTGCTGGATGATGGGGATGATGATGGATCGCGGTCGCCGCGCCAACCTTGTTCCTCAATATCCTGGAAATGCTGCTCACCGAGGGCACGTTATACTTGTCGCAGACACCGTCAGAAAGCAGACGGTCCCTGATCTCCCAGGCGAAGATCCCTGGGTCCTTGAGTTTCAACTGCTTGATGTACTGAACTACCTTCGGGGTGGTCACCCGGGGCTTGCTACCACCGATTGCACCCGGCAGTATGCTGCCAGTCTCGTGGTAACGGGCCAAGATCTTGCTGACACAACCATGACTGACCCGCAGCTGCCGCGAGATGTCGCACGGCCTGATGCCCAGCTGTGCAAGCTCCACTATTCGCAATCTGACCGCATTCGGCAAGGGTCGACCATTCACGAACACACCCCCCAACTGGTTCACCTCGCCGTACTGCTGCTGCTGTTGCTGCTGTTGTTGCTGATGCTGCGATTGCTGCTGTTGCTGTTGCTGCTGCTGCTGGTGCTGATCACCGCCCAAGTCGGACGCATTGCTCTCTGTTCCCAAAACAGAAAAAACACCACCCTTAAGTTAAGGAATGGCTACCAAAGACGTTGTTAAAGATTTGGCTTTGCCGATGACTCAGCAGCCTTTGAACAGTTTTATTATTGCGTCTGATTGCGAGGGTGGGTCTCAATCCATTCGAGTTTCAATTTCTCTTTCCGCCGCGCAAAAAGAGCAGCGCGGTTTCGATTATAAGATCGTTCGGGCGGTCAAAATGCGAAGGGGGCCGAGTAATATCGATTCGGTGAGTTGTCGAAATGCGGCAACGGTAATGTACACCTGGTGCCCGGAGTCCGCTTTAACGAGACGCAGATGTACTTGGTAGTGGAATGCTGCGTGCCCGACCGGCGTGTAGCAACCCTTAATTAGCGAAGCGATGCCCTAGCAATTGCCCCTAACAACATTCCAAACCAGCCGAGATTCCGTACACGCGAGTAACTGAACATAACAACTCGTTACGAACATAATAAGATCGGCTATCTTTAACCGGGAGACAAGCGGAACGAGTTACTTTCGACCTCTCCCCGAGGAAAGCACGAAGCTGCAGGGAGCCCACCTACGCGTCCCACCTTTCAATTATCCGCTAAACAAATTGTCGGGCCAATTGGCGTGTTTCTTCCGTGTTTCGTGATATAAGGCCACTTAAAATAGGGTGTTACAATGTCGCGGTGTTCGAACATTCGTGACCGTCTCTGTGAGCTGTACCCGATTTATTCTATCCCCCTAAATATAGTTAGAACTGTTTGACACCGTCATAATAACGATGCATTTCTTTTCTCTCGATGAAATTGTTCAAAATTGCGAGATCAGAGGCGCATGGATCTGTGTTACCCTAAGAGAGAGAACTGTTCTTCCGGCCGCGAAAGGAACGCCGCGCACACGAAATTTATGTGGGTTCCCCACGCTCCCCCTTCGGCTCTCTTTCTGCACACCGTGCGAGCCGGTGGAAGTACTGCAGAGAAAAAGAGCAGCAAAGAAAAAAAGGAAGGGCCCTGCGATTCCTGGAACAAGAGTTTCGTCGACGCTGCGACGCACGACGCCGCCTTAGAGACGCGTTTTTGCCAGCACCCACCGTCCACCAATTTTTTCACCGTGTTTCTGCGCGTCTCTGCGAATTGTTAATCACGATCCCTTCGCCTCGTATCGTCGAATTTCGAGGCGAAGGGGAAGACCTTATCACGACTATCTTTGCGCGCTCTGCAAACAGGCATAGTTTTCAGACAACCCCGAGGCCAGCGAATGATCCAGCGGGCTTGATCCAAGGTCCGATCAGATTTTCCGGGAACGAGGATAGGCGAACGGCTTCCCGAGCGAACCGCAGATTCGTGGAACGACCCCGATGTGGCCCGTTAAACTCAAACGATCTGGACTTAATGAGCCGCATTACATTAAAGGCCCCGTCTTTTTGCGAACGATCGTTCGATCGCGAGGGAGTAGCGATCGTTACACTGAAGACAAGCCTTGTGGTTTATACAGCCGGCTTGTTCAGAGGTGAGCAATTAATGAGGGGATAAACCGTTCGTCTGATAGATTTATAAGTGCGACGAATTTTCCAGGAGCACGATGTTTCTGTCAGCACCGTTGGAGCTTACGAGAAGGATGGACGAGTCGGTAGAGAGCCAACTGGTTGGTTCAGTATCTACGAAATATAGCGCGATGCTCTCGAGTCTCTTTTGCAACATGGCCCGCTATTAGTCTTTCAAGTACAATACCTTAGACTTTTGGAAATTCGATAGGAGTTAGGCAATAAGCGACAGCAATAACCTACCCTGACTTTTCCGAATCATGGAGTAGATAGAGTTTATTCAAGAGACGCAAGAAGAACGATAAAGATTAAGCTGCTATCGGAGGGAAACGAATTAATTCCAATGGTACATGCTATTAAGTATTTAGAATTGAAAGATTACCCGGCTAGCTGGGGAATGAAATGTTTCGGTGCTCGATGTCATCTCATCTTAAGAACCAAATTTGCAGGCAGAAAATTGTCGGGATGATTGGGAGCCGAGGACGAATTAGCGGAAAGTAAAAGTTCCGATGTCTCGGGAAGGATCCTCCTTATGCGTAGCATGTGCGGGAAGACGGGACACGCACACACACACACAAGCAACGGTCGCTCTCCTCGTCTTAAGTACGTGTATTACACGCGTGTAAAATGACTACACGGGTCGGACCCTTTGATCTTGGCCATTCATCACCGTGCGCCCCGAGAAAAAGTCTAATAATATTGCGTGCACGACGATGTTCACGCGTGTGCGTGCATGAAATGCTGTTCCACGCGACGATCCGCAGATCTATGCACTCACTCGATCTTCCCGCGACGATTTATTCCTCCCCGATTCACGGGATCCACCGGGAAATCCGAGACCGGGTCCTGGCGAAACGAAAGGGAAAAGAGGAAGAACCCCGGTTTCCGAGCGGATCAACAGCAGCCTCATTGTGCAACGATGGCCGGAGCCCGTCACAGACGGTGAATTATGCTTACGAAATAGTGGGAGTCGACGCATCGCTCGCGATCCAGATTGATAGCGGTAATTTTACCGTGACGGTAATTGATAACGTTCGGCCGTGACGTTGCGAGACATTTAGTGCACTTTATGACGGGGACATTTCGCAACGGGATGCATCGCGTTCGCTTTGAGAACTCTGCACACGCGACGATTTAACACGGAAATTTAAGACGATGGTTTCACTCTTTTCTTTCCAGTCTAGAACAACTTCTGCCGTTTCAATTTAGACCGAATAAATGCTCCAAAATGATAATGACTGGAACGCAAAGAGAATAATTCTACGCGTTTTTATTAGTTTAAGCGTGAAACCGTGTCACGAATTTTTACCTTAACCGCCCTAGATCGACACGGAGCCAACCAATTTGGTAATCGGAAATCCGCGAAAACGGTACCGATGCAAGGGGCAGAACAAATCGTCGCGAGCAAAAAGATGAGCGAAAAGGTCCCCGGATATATAAGTAGAAGAGTGAACGACGAGGCATCGTCCGAGACGTGGGCGTGCACGGAACGAGTGATGGATGTCAGTGTCACCCTCGAAAACACGTGTTTCACTTACGTAGATGTCCCGAACGCGACCAGTGTTTGTCTACCATTCTCACTCGCTAATTATCGGCCCCTTGGGCAAAGTCCCCTTTGTCGGTCTGCCTGCTCCTATAGAAACGGATCTTTAATTTAATTTCCGCGGCACCGCGCACATGTCAGTGATTAGTTTGTCGCGGTGGCAGCAACGGCAGCGCGTCAGAAATTAAAGATTCTTAATTCCCGGGCGCGAACGTGAACGAACAGGGACGAAAAAGTTAAACGATTCCGGGAACGATCTGGTTGCCGACATTAACGAGCGGCAAGCGGACAAGTATGCAGAGTAGCTCTACCTTAATTTTTTAAAGTACTTTTCGGAAAAATAATAAGTTTTGCTGCGTACAGCCATCGGTTACACGAACATCTACGGAAAGAGGTATCGATAGCAAGAGGTTCTGTTATAGATTTGCGCCACGTGTATCCATGCCTTAGAAATAGTCCTGTCAGGCCTCATCATTATTTCCAGTAGCATCATAAACCTGGGCTCCGGCCAAACGTTATCTTACGTAGAAAAGGTTTCTTGGCAACCGGTCACGATTTTTGAACGTTCGCGGGTAAAATCGGTCACAGCCGAAGCAGACCGCGATTGTGATATCGGTTTTATTTTCGCGTGCTCGGACAATACGCGCTAGCCCGTAATTAATATTTCCTTATACGGCTCCGGAGAAATTGCTGCCGCTTCGAAGATATCGTGGAAAGAATGGACGTCTGACTTTTTCGTTAGATCTCCGAAGGATGTATTTATAGCAGCGAAATTTATGCAACTTGACGCAAGAGGAAATTAATTATCCGCTAATCGCGCTACATTTTTCACGATAACCGTCTGACCTCGTTCAATTTCATCGTAACTTCGCCACTTTGCAGACACGTCTGCGAGCCTTCGGTGCAATCGATTCTACTTCTCCGTGTCTGTATGTATGTTTTTCACGTTGTTTCCCGCTCGCAATGTTTACTCGATGTACAATTGTTGTTTGCTTGTCGAGGGAAGGAGCGAGAACGATTTGCGCGAAAGTTGTAAAATGTAGCTTTCACCAGCCCGGCTGCCTAATTCTTTCACCGTTTTTCATAACCCCGCGGACAGAAAGGCGGGAAAGGACGTACCTTTCTTCGTGCACCTAAAATACATCCGTGCAGAATTTATCTCGCACGTATGTGTGCACGTCCGTGCGCACGAGCTCGCTCACATCTGGAATACGTGATGACAGTGGGACCGAAATATATCCGATCGACGAACAAAAAACTCGCAGCATCGTAAGTGTGCTCTGTTCTTTTTCTTTTCGCCTTCGATCCGGCGAACGACTGTGCCCGCGTCACGCGAAGGGGCGAAAATCAAAAGCAGAAGTCGATTCGAACAGGAACAGTAATAATAGAATGGATTTTGCTGTCCACATTTCCCGTCCACCCCGAAGAGAATCAAACGCCGCTGCGACGATGTGACGACACCGTAGATCCCATAATTCTCCGCGAGTTCGCAACTTGCTCTGGAAAGAACGAACTTCGGATCGCAATCGAAGCGTGGAACTCGTTGTTTTGGACACTTGTGGCTTGGGTCGTTTCTCTTTATGAGCCAACGGTAAATGCCGAGTTTTTGGGATGTGTGATTAAAACGCATTCCGATGGCGGGCCGCCAGGTTCACCAGTCACGGGACAGGTATGCAGAACTCTACCACCAAATCGTGCAAGTAATAACTTGTCGACAATACATCTCGGAGCCGTCTTACCGTAAGATCGTTGCCTGCAGACGAAATAGTCCATGCGATACGTTCCACTCTGCCACGATCCGCAGCCAACTTTTGTCACGCGATACCGCACGATCTCGCGCGATTCTACCGATTTCTAAATATTATTTACGAGAATAATACCCGCGCCGAACATACTATAGATACCACGGCTTTTCGATCGAATACTTTATATCGCAACAAATATTTCGTACGACATCAAATATTTTTCTTTCCGAAGATATATACATGATGTTGGATAAGATTCATCACGCTTGGATTATCGTCAGCATCAACAACACATCGTGCGTGCAACCAGACGTTGTATAACATCCAAAAACAATTTTAGCATCCTCCTACTGTCAACTACTTCGAAGACGTCGGAGAACCTTTCTGAAATATTTGTAATAACATTACCGGAATTGGTAATTAGTAGCTTTTAAATTTATTTAAAGAGAAGATAGAATTACTAGGCGTTCCAAGGGATTAACAAAATTAGCGAAAACAAGTTGTCCCGGACCCTTTTAAAGTTTCAGGATGTTGGAAACGTTGCGAAGAGGAGCGGCGGACGGACGGCTCGTAGCGCGGAGGTACCTCGAGAGCTAACTCCAGAAGCTAATGCAACTATTTGCGGAGTCCTTTGTCAACCGGACCCTTTAAAAGCTGGCTTCCTTGTTTAACTGGAACAAACGCTACTAATTGAACGCTAATGAATCTGTAACTCCGCGTTCTCCGCTACTGTCAACATCGTTCCGTCGATCTGGATCCTCTAACCGACGGGCAATCGGATTTTTTACTTAAACCGACGCGACGAAAGAAACGGTAATAAACGGTAATAAACGGAAACGAGCAACACAATTGCAAATGCATAGTTGCCATCTTTTAAGGTTCTGAGATACGAGAGGCGGTGACCCTCCGCCATTTTACAGTTTTCGTCGGACTTATTATCGCCGCGTTTCTAGTCCGAATTGTGCAAAATAATGCAAAAACAGCAAAGCTAAAAAGTTAATCGGTTCGTTACAATGTGTCGTGACAAATTTTTATTGTCCAGCGTATCTCCCGCTGGAGGAGTACGATCGGTCGAGTTTATCTCGGTGTGTACGTTTCCAATGTATCGCATTCACATATCAAGGTCTTGAACCGTACGCGGTTAAGGCTGTATTGGTGTCAATGACTTCGAGGGATTGTCAACGTCATCGGAGGGGAATAAAAGAAGTGGACGGGAGACCGAACGCGAGAAACCGATAAAACTGAGACGCGTTTTAAACCTCGGGACGTTATTTTCAGGCGGTATTCGTCGTTCCGCAAAAGTTCAATCGGACCTCCTCTCGCTTCCGAACGATTAAGCTTGTACAGAGTTCGACCGTCTGTTTTATTCGGACGATAACGGGTCGTTCCGAATTTCTCGACAGATAATCTGCTGTCGCGGGTTCAAGGCTCGCGTTCTTTTTTTTCTTCATTTTTCTCTTCTCTTCAATATTCCAACAACCGCTCAATTTCGAATAATCCGCCGGCGACGCGTGTCCGTCGTCCGATTAAGCGCGACAAAGCCACCGAGATTACCCCTGGGATGACGTTAGATCTGGGTCATCGGCAACGTTTCACGCGTCACAACAAACGTGGCACATCTTCGTGATTAATGATCGCGTTACCAAAATGTAGGTCATGATACGGACTCGCCTCGGCACTGTCGATTTTCGCACACCATTATTTCTCAATTAACAATAACGTGTTTCTTTTTTGTGCAGGCTGAGGGAAGCTGTCCGAAAATCGTGGGTCTTTCGTGATCAAGACAGGCCGAGAAGACCAATGTCACATTTTCTCGGAGAGGAAACTTTGACTTAAGATCACGTTCACCAATAAGTGGACGTGGCAAGGGTTGCAGTTCGATAAAGACGACTGTCCATCGGTAACATTCGGAAGTATCGGTGTCCCGATACTTTCGGGAAGAGTATAAATACCTTGCCGGTTGGACGTGGACCAGTGTCCGGCACATAGATCTCGCGAACAAACATTCTCATCGGCAAAGAGCCGTGGAACAGTCTCGTTGGACCAGTCGGTTTCGATATTCGTGTAGCTAACATAATTATTAGACGACGATCATTCGGTATCGACGAGCCTCGTACGTTAGCACCGTCTTGTCGAGAGTTTGAAGAAAAAAGAAGATGTAAAGCTGGGCGATAAGGGACCCAGCGGGGCCAAAGGTTGCCGAAGAAATGTGAGTGCAGTAGATTTTCTATGTATGGGAGCTGGTGCCCGTGCATAGGTATATCTCGTCCGACAGACGTCCAGTTTTCCTAACTGTTTTTATCCCACAGATTAACCTTCGAGTCTGCACAAGAGCTGTCATGGAACGCAAAAGGATTACCGGCGTTCATTGAATATTCAAAACAGGAAATCGACGCGTTACACGCCGGAGAGACTTTAATGAGACGGTTTATTGCATGTTTATTGCGCGTTCTTCGCGCTGAAGGCCACCGGTGGCTTCTGTTAATTAGAAACGAGAAACTGCGAGAAAACGAGCGTCGTTGCCTCTTGCCACTGTTCCCGCCGATGGTCCGTGTCGGCTGATATTGCACCAATCTATTCTTCAACTTTCCTATTATCGTGGCATGCGAAATTATTGAGTGGAACTGACCGACGGCGCCACAAGATACATCCGCGGCACCGCGTCTCATTTAATTATAAATTCAATTAGGTCGAAGTTGATTGACACATACACCGCGCACGACAACGATTTAATCTTCCATCGTAGAAGACGCCCCGAGCAACCGACAGGACACAAGAGACCAATACTGTCGAGACTAGAGATAATCGCAGAACTGTTTGATCGCTACGTCGCGCCGATCATTGTACACGCTACTTGTTTCACGATCGCGAATCTTCCGTTTATTGGATATTTGGAGTATCATCGATCGACGTACGCTTCGACGGTGCGGAGCTCGAACTATAATCGCTCACGATGATCATTGCCAACGAGTTTGCTGCCGCATTACATAATCGCTAATTAGGTATCACTGTGGTACAGCATTTACATCACGTGTTAACTACAGATTTCAGATAGATCGCTCACCTAGCACCAATGGATCCATCGGAAAGAACGAGCTTGCAACCGACGGCTACATGCAGTGTTTTCCTCCGTAACTCTGCGGACCTCGAAAAGCTCAATCCCTTCAACGATGCGAGAGATCCAGGAAACTCTTCTTCGGACCCGGCTGATCAACGAATCCTTAAGATCCCAACCGAGATGGTCTCCGTGTCCCCTACACTGTTCTCACGTGGCACCACCGAGTTTTCTCGCGTATCGGCATCCTCTAACTTTACATTTTTCCGTCGGTGTCAGACATGATCGTTGGTTCACAATCACCGAGGATTAGAAGTTTGCTCGCGAGTTCTCCAACCGGCTCAACGCGGAAGAATCCGTTGCAACCACCAACTGAATCTTCATGAAGCCGGAACGAAACAGCTCACAAAGGTATCACGAAAAACTTGCCGAATACTTGAGAAAGGATAACGATGATGATGAGCGTGGAGCTGGACCCACGCGATCTCCGTTCATTCACGCGCGCCGACGAGAGCCACTCGAGGGTGAAACGCGACAATGAAGCGCGATAGTAAATAACCGGTGCAAACGGGGTGCAGTACCGTGTCTGTGTATCTACACCGTCTCGTGCTTCTGTAGCGAAGACAGAAAGAAGGAGAGAGAAACTTCTCGCGCGTTGGACAAAGAGAGAAGGAAAAATAGAGGAATAGAGAGGGATAGAGAGAGAGAGAGAGAGAGAGAGAGAGAGAGAGAGAGAGACAGAGAGGGAGAGGCACGGCAAACACCGGGTAGCGAGAGTGGTGTTTCTAGAGGAGACGAAAAAAGAAGCACGGACACGGTCAATGGTGCACGGCTCGCCCTTCGCTGCCTCACTGACTGGGGCGACAGATTTACCAGAGCAGAAATAAGAAATCTCCTCTCCGACTAGCGTGGCCTTAGAACGTGACTCCCGCCCCCGCCTCCGACTGTTAGTTGTGGTGGTCGCTTCTTCCCATCGTGCGTGAAACACACGTATGAGGAAAGAGAGCCTATCTCTAGCTGACAGCGGCGTGTGCGTCAAAGAGAACGCGAATACCCACCTACTTACTTGTTGCGGTAAGAGTGTGGCGGTGAAAAGAGAGGAGAATGGGAATCATTGAAAGGAACAAGCAAGATAGAAGGGAAGAGTCGCTCCGCCGCGAAAGCAATTGGTTGGAAGAGGTTCGACGATCAGACGCAGAGAGGAATAAACGAGACGACCAAAGCCAGAGAGTGACAGCTCGCGTTCCTCTCGCAGAGGAACTCGAAGAGGGCTGCAAGTGGTCGAACCGACCAATCCATAGACTCGGTCACATCGACACGTCGCGCACACTTCTCTGCGCACTTCTAGCGTGAGCCTCCGTTCTCGCCTCCTAGGCCATGGATGCTAAGAGCGTGTGCGTGGGTGTACACTTTGTACTTTTACACTGCGCACGCTCGACCAAGCGCGGCTGACAATCACGATACACACCAAGGGGGAAAACTGGCCACGCTTAAGAGGCGGAGCCCTGCGGTCGCACGGACCATTGGCGAGAGCACCGCACCGTGAGCCACCGTAGTTTACGCCTCTTCATTGTGCCCTCGTGTCACGCAATCATTGTCTTATTCTACTGTCGTCGGTTGCACTCTTTTGCCATCCCCCTGTGCTAAGTTAGCGGTAGAACGAGCTATGTATTTTTCTGGAGTTAATTGTTCTATTACGGTAAACTTTGCAGTTTGCTAACCATCGGGCAGTATTACTTGAATATTTAAGATGCATCATTAATGTATTGTAAGATATGTATGAACTATAATTAATCCACAGCAATGTAAATGATATTATTCGCTCCTGATGATTGGAGAAAATATCTAAGGGCATGATGATTCAACTTGGAATATGTACAATTTTCTAAAGATCATAGTTCAAAATATTTCAAGGTATTTAATGTTTTTTGTCATGACTACACATTTTTATCCTAATTATACAATCGCCAGAGTCGTTGAATGATCCATAATACTACGACCTTCATTAGACCTTGGGTATAGAAAATTCAAAATTACAATAAATGTAATTTAGACAACCTAGAAGTTACACATCTTGCACATTTTTAATTTCTACATATTAAGTAAGAAATTTAAACAATTATGGACTAGCATTGGAGATATGTTATTTTCGATCAAGAGAAAGAAATGACAAGAACACGCACTGTTCCAACACGCTCATCCAAGTATTAACCGCATTCAGTAATAGCCTTATAATAAAAAGGATAGATGTATTAAAAATTTAGTGCTTTATAAAATATTCAGAAGATTCTAATGCATCTATATTATATTCAAAAAGTTTAGATATTAGTTACAAATATAGAGAACAATCGTTACATGTTGTTTTTGTAATAAGATACAACTTAAAATCGGGTAAGAATGAATTGTTATTTGGACAATAGTGGCGCCTCTTATGGCGAATAAATGAAGCTGTGTACAGCGCCAATTAGTAAATGGCAAAACGTTCAAACTACTAGCCAAATGATACCGACAAAGTACAGCAACGATAGTAGCACTTGACAAAATCTCGAAGCTCCATTCGGGAAGGACATAGTCATGGACATAGAATCCGTACAGCATCACATCTTATGGGCTCACCATTTTGTATTGCGCTCAGCAATAATATTATATATATTATGATATTTCACGAAAGATGGGCACACTAGCAAGAAACATACAACTGTATATTTCATTTCTATTAGGAGTACGGAATATTATTTGTATGCAATAAACATATACGGCGCGAACATTTAAATGGCAGAAATAGTATTTATTATACATGTAGTACAGAAATACAATATAATGTGCAATTATATAATAGTATGATTATATTATATTTCCACTAATTATATAATTAGTGATGATACCTCACAAAAATAAATGCTCAGATAAGAAAGGATCTGCTATATTTTATTTATTTTTTTGTTTCTGTTCGTTTGGAAAGCTATTTTGAAACTAACTTTCTTTCTTTAAATGGCTTTACAGCTTTTTATTCTGCGCGAAAAAATTTTAAAGTAATAAAATAAAGGAACAATATATAATGTATACAATAATTAACACATACAACCTATCACATTACGAAGTTCATCATCAACCAACTTTAGTTACGGCTTTTGACGATATATTTTAATTTGTATAATTTTTAGCACAAAATATGCAAATATCAGCAGTCAACATAAACATATATGTATATCCATATAATGAAAAACAATGCAATTACGACACCAAATTGTTTTCACCTTTATTAATATTTTCTTACCATGAAATAGTTCCTTCTGTATTAAAATGAGATGTTCATTGCATAAAGCTTATTATAAGAAGTTATGTAGATGTGGGGAAATTCATTAACATTATTTTTAAACTACTATTTATTTTAATAACCACATAATTTTTTAATAAAAGTATGTCCAATAAAAAATGTAGTTTAGAATCCGTTTCTGCATTATTTAGGATACATATGGATCTCAAATCTGCAACTTTTACCAACAAGCAGCAGTGAATCCGCTTGAATGCTTTCCTCGGAGACATTGATAGTTTTCGTAGAGATATAATGCGGCAGCAACGTATTTTTAAAAGCTGGCAACGCTATAAATTAAACACTCGGACTTTTCTCTGTTGCAATCAGATGTAATTCACTGGCTGACCTTTCCATTCCGGTAGAGTTCGCTATCGTACCGCAATGTATTTTCTACAGAGTCGGTAATTCAGACCTAGAGACAAGAAAAACATCGCAAGCACTGTTTGTGCAAATCATAAGTCTGTGGTGCAGTGCCAATTGTAGCCTTGTATATTTAATTTACTAATTGGCGCTACAGAGACCTTGTATAGAGTTTCATTTTTTTCTATAAGAGATGCAACTGTTATCGAAACAGTAGTTGCAAGTAGTTGATTTTTCCTGGTTAGTTATTACGTATCTTATACGAACATAGCAAATTCTTAAATTAATAATAATAATACTCTAATAACAGTGTGACATAAATACATTGTTTGACAGTTCTACGGAATTGTCATTTTATGAGTTTGCCTCTGTCACAATAACAATGGATGATGTATACAAAGTTTACAACATCGCTGCTTCTCCAATAATTAATTTGAAAGACTATTTTGATAAGTATCATAACCTAATAGGATCGACAGAAAATGTTTTACCAATCAAACAGAATGACTCTAATCTAATGACCCTAATGGGAGTTGAGCTTTCAGAAGAAAAAATGTCTATTTTGACTAATTACTGCAGGTATTCTTTGTAATTAGATAAAACATTTTGAAATGGTTGAAATGTAAAATAGTCATTTTTAGTACAGATAACTTGACAATTGAGGGAGAGGTGCCGAAATTTAAAGATAACAGGAAATTGAGAAAAAAAGAGATATTTGGTCCTCAGGAACCACCGGATGTAGACTTGCAAACCATTCAAAATCTGAAGGAAAGATTAAAAGATAGGAAGAAGCAGCCTGGTTGCAAGTATCAAAGTGAAATATTTATAGTAAATGTCTATCTGAAGCAATACTTACATACATACAAGTATTCCATAGGTGCAACTATTTTATCTTGTTTCAGCACCATGAGAAAGATAAAGAAAGAAGTCGTAAAACTGCTCTTCCTGGACAAGATATTTTGGTCTTTGTCAGGACTTACCATCCTTTTGCTCAACGAATTAAGAATCCTACAAAACAATGTGCTACCACGCTAAGACTTAATAATATTATAGCAGTACTGGGTTCTCAAACACTTGCTCATTTGCGTGACAAAATATCTTGCATAACTGATAATACCATTTCTAAAGAAACCAGTGATGATTTAGAGAATGCAATAGGACCAATGGCAAAAGTAAATTATATTCTTATCTGTGCTAAATGTTTGCAGTCATATTTATAGTTAACTCTTGTTTGTTATTTCAGGATGTGTATAAATCTGGTTTCTTCTTTATAGAGGATACTTTTTATAATGATACTAGATGTCCTGAAAATATTGATTACAGCAAAGTAATCATTGAGTGGGCACAAAGACGACCAAGTTTAGGACCTTTCAAAACTGCGAAGATGGAGGAGTGTAGAATAGATTCCTTGTTTCTCAGATTTGGTTTTCCATGGGTTTATAAGCACCAAGGGGAATGTGAACATTTAATTGTGTTCAGTGATGCAAGGTAATTTTATTAAATTCGTAATTATTACTGGAATTCATTAACTTATTTAGTTAATCGTTTCTAGACTAATCAATAACGATGATAATTTAAATGTATCTGCATATCCACAAATTGTAAGATTAAGACCCTCATCTACTAAATATTGTATGATGTGTAGTGCATTCAGTGCACAGTGGATTACTTTGGAACATGACAGGATACCACATAATCCCTGCTACTTCTGTGATGATTGTTTTCACTCATACAATTACATTGACGGTGAAAAGGTCGGGAATTTTAAAGCATTTGCATACCCGCGTAATATTGAAAACATGAAAGGAGAGAAATAAATATTAAAGTGTAGTTTCATTTTCACAAGATGTAATGTACTTCCTTATTATAATACGCATTATTTTATTGAAGATTTCAAAGTGTACAATTTTCTCAAATTGTTCTTAACGCTATTGAATTCTGGTTTAATTTCTAACGCTTTTTTATACATATATTCTGCTTCATCTAACTTATTCCACCGATGATACAATACACCTGCAAATATAAAATTTAATTTTACGCTTGAAAGTAAACCTTGAACAGTTTAATTGAAATTAAAAATTTACCCAGGTTCGTATAAAACATTGAATTTGTAGGATCTTTTGATATTGCTTTTTTAAAGTACACTTCTGCTTCTACGAAATTTCCAATTTTGCCGAGTATGTTAGCAATATTGAAATGAATTGAAGCATCGTCAGACAAGAAGTCTAGAGCTCGATGAGCTATATTAAGTGCATCATTGCGTTTACCTAAAATAAAAATTATTATATTAAACGTTAACACTGTATTTTCTATTTTCGCGTACCCAAATCATCGAGAAGCAATATCATGTTTGTCCATGCTCTTCTATGATTCTTCCTCTGCCTTGTAGCAGATTCCCAAGCTTTTAACGCTTTGTCATAATTTTTTTGTTCCAAATACTGTAATCAACAAAGTTTGATATAATGTGAATTATCTCAATTTTGTTAATTAGTAGCAAGCATTACCAACCAAAACACCTAAATTATAAAGACAATCTGGATACTTGGATCTATGAGACAGTGCTGTTAAATAACTTTTCTCAGATTCATTGTATTTCTTCAAAGCTGATAGAACAATACCTAAATTCATCCACACTGTAGCAAAGTCATCCCTAAAACTCACAACTTAGTCATATTACTTTTTAAAATGGAAAGTTTCAAGCATAATTACATTTAATCTTCCATTCTTCATATTGCATCTTAAATAGTCGGTTTTAAACAGACTTACTGGAGCTCTATAGCCCGTCTAAATAAAGTCTCTGCTTCTATATACTTTCCCTGATCTTTGAGCAGGTTACCAAGATTATTCATTGCTTGAGCATAGTTGGGATTCAATCTATAAAAAAGATCATTAATTGCAAATTAATCAACGTGAATGTTCCTTATAAATGTTTATTATCTTTTTATACCTTAGAGCTTCTTTGTATTCGTACAACGCCAATGTAGTATTTCCAGCATCAGCGGCATTTTTAGCAATATTATAATGAACTTTTGCATTTAGTGGACAAACGTGCAACGCTGATCTGAAGAGCACAGTTTCAGTTTTCCACTGCTCACTTCTCAACCAAGATCTTGCGAAGAACAATGAAATCAAAACTATGTAAACTAATAAAATATATTGTACAGAAACACGACTACAAAGTTTTTGTAATCCAATTGCAAATAGGAGACAATAACCAGCAGAGGGAATGTATAGAGTTCTTTCTGCTATGACAAAACCAACATTAAAAAAAATGTTGCTTGCTGGGAGAAATGGAATAATCAGTATTGCTAATCCCATAATCAAAGATCTAAAAAGAGGAAAGTATTTATTTATAAGAGTTTTGTACCTGTAATAGCTTTGACCATGTTAATTACCTTAAAAACGTGTCTTCACGATGCATAAAAATACATGTAATCATTGTGCCAAGTATCAACCAAAAAATAATTACGATAAGTATCCTACGGTCGTACCCAGTAATCAAAGATACACAACCCATGGACCAGTCAAAGCACAACCATTCTGGACATATCAGCAACCATACATTCAAAGAATAAATGTAACTGTAATTCAGTAGCCTTAGAAATGTATTGTCCATGAATGAAGCAGGATTATCCACAGGTTGAAAAGTTGGTGTTTTGAATCCCATTACACTGAATCTTAGAATCATGAGCAACAAGCCAGATATAAAAAGTATAAAAAGTCTAGTTATAAACTTCTGCTTCAGCTTGATGAATTCTTTTGTCTCTGCGAAGGAAACCTTTGTCTTCATCAATCTAATTACATCAGATGGGAATACTTTGTTTACTATTATGAGATCATAAATAATGCAAATTCCCTGTAAAAAATTTCAATTAATGTGATTACAAAAAATAGAGATGCATACATCCATAATAAAAATGTTTTATCCGTCTTACAATTGCAGTGATGCCAGTCTCTTTGCACAACATTGCAACTGAAATGGCTGCAATGCAACCACACATGTTGCACCATCTATAAAACAGCCTACTTGCATTGATCGAGTGATAATATAACAGGATAGATAGCCACATAAATAGAGCACATAATAATTCTGCTCTACCTACAATACCAGAAACCTAAATATAAAAAAATATAATTTAATACTTATTATGTACAGATGCATAGTATAATCTTAATGGTACAACATACAGCTTCTGCATGTACTGGATGAACAGCAAACAATGCTGTTGCAAAAAAGGCAGTATTCATTTTTTTTGAACCCAAAATTACAATAAATACAGCCAGTAAAAGGATACAGACAATCGTATGTAGAATTATGTTGATGAGATGATAATCTTGGGCAATCAGACCATTACGAAGCCAAAAATGTAATCTAACAACAATGTTACATAATAAATATTAAAATATAAATGTACCGTTTTTTTGTTTTATATAAAATACCTGAAACTTAATATTGTCAGAGGTCTATAGGATCTATGACTTTGTTTGTTAGTTAATTTAGACCCCCAGAAATCATTTTCAAATATATTCTTGATAGAAGTGCTCTGTACATCTTCATTGTTGACAATTGCTTCGGTGTCATCAAATACAAAATCACCATTGTAACTGTTCGCAAAGCATAGCGATAATAAAACGATTATAAATACAGAAAATCGCAGTGGAACAACTACAATTATAAAATTATTTATCGATGTATTAATTATGTACATAACACGAATAAATTGAAATTAATTACACATTGCAGATTTACCGGGTAATTCAGAGTTGGTCCTAGATAACATAATTTTATTCCTATTAAACAATACAATCGAAAATTTACGTAGGGCTTTTACATGTTTAATATCGTATGATCAGCTGAACACGTGATTCATTTAATTTACAGTTATAACTTGACATTTAAACAATTCATTATTAAAATGCATATATTCATTTACAATATGATAAAAACAACTTTGGTTTCATTTTCGTTTCTAGAGAGGGTGCAAATGCAAAGGGTGCAAAATTGTAGCGCCTCTAGCAGAGAAAGAGGAAAGCTTAATTCGGTGATCATACAGCGCCAATTAGGGTAGTGATAAAACGCTCAAACTGTTAATCAAAATAGACTAACTTCTAATTTGGCTAATAATTTCATGATTTTACCATTTATTAATTGGCATTGTACAGACCCTTACTGGAACTTCATTTATTTTTTTGCCATAAGAGTCGCCACTATCGCCTAAACAGTAACTGTTTCTTGCCGACTTTTAAATTGTATATTCAGGTGAAGAAAGCAGGAAACAATCGTAATTCAAAAATTGATAACGTCACTTTGTAATAACAGTGACGTTGAAGAGAAAAGGGCAAAGAAAAATAAAATAGATAAAAAAATGTTAATTAATCAATATAGTAATGGGATGAAATATATAATTACAACTTTCTTTGTTTTTTCCTATTTCTTCAACTGACGACTCTCTTGTTATCTACAGTACTTGCACACTTTTCGTGTTCCCTAAACTGACTGTGTAAGACCACAAGTACGGTAGTGTGAGGAAATGTGTGTACATCATTCATAGCGTTTTTGCTGATTTCATGCTCTCTTGGTCACTCGCTGCTTTCCCCCTTTTTCTTTTACTACGACGGCAGCACTGACTCACTAGTAAATCACCAACCAATCAGAGCAAAGAAAATTTCTATATTAACCCTCGCTAACGGATCGAGCTGTGGCATGGAAGTGTACAGGTGTAAGACCTATTAATGTACTGTACTAGTTTAATTTTCCAAACATATGGATTACTCCCAGCATTCTGATCGCTTTACAAATTTCTTGAGACTTTTAAAAATATAACCTTAACATTGTAATACATTGCCTACTAATAAGTAACAATCACATCTGAATTCTTTTATTAATAAAAATGTCGTTATGAAAATATTACTAATCACCTCGTGATGCTTTTCTGATCAAAACGAGTTTAAATACGACATAGAAACATTTCCAGACACTTAATAGTTCATTTTAAATAATATTTTACGTAATTTTTAAGAAAAGGCAAGTATTAAAAGTTATTACATATTTCAAGATCTATCAATTATTTTAATTAAAGTGATGGAAGGTAAGTAGCCCAATAAATGTTTACCACATTGCTGGAAAAGGAATTGTTATAAATACTGAAAAATTAGCAATAAGTAATTTATTATTCACTAACAATCTTATTCCGTTGAAGACAATGAAAAAACGCTTATCTTCATTTTGAAAATTATAATTTTATTCATATTTAATAGATAATGTTTCTATATTATCATTATTATTTATAAATGTAATAATATCTTCTGTGAAATGCATTCTTCCAGCTTTAATTTGCATTCTCAAGAATTTCGAAATTTGCATGAAAATGTATAATTAAATCGATTTTTTAATTGTCCTCTAAAATGCGAATTATTTTTGTCCGAGCTTTTAACCGAGAAATATCGACTTTCCCATATGATTTTTATGGCTTTTCAGATTCTTTTATCAGATTCTTCTGGCTTTCATTTAAGCTCCGAAAATTTAAGCTCTATGATTTTTGTTTAAATAGAAAAGTATTTGTATTATTCATTTAATTTTAAAATATTTTGGTTACTACTAAATGATCTAACTTCGAACGCAATTCTGTTTAATCCTAAATCAATACGGTGATTTTCAAAACTTTTCCTAGCATACATGATTATAATTATATGTTAATTATATTGTACTGTATTGTAATACTATATTGAATTCCGAGCGACATTATTTGCTCACTATTGGAAACACATCAAAATTTTTTTAAATTGGATTTTTTTTAATCGGATTTTAAATTGGATAATTTGGAAACATAATTTGAATTTTATTGAAATATTAAATTGTTTAGTTTTCTAGATAATGAGGTAAATAAATAACGGTGATACGAACGTTAACTCGTCCACAAGTAACCTTCCTATGTCTCCCGATTATAAAACAAACACTGGCTCGTTCACAACTAACAAAACTTATATTCCCAATAAACAAAACGACTCAACACACACGATTGCCGTAGACCTCGGCACGTAGCAAAAGAAGGCATTTAATTAGTTATAATATAGATAATAGCAATAAAATCAAACACGATATAATGCCAATTACATTTTTATTAGTTATTATTTTCGTAAAGATAATTTCATGAAGTAACATGTACCTTATAATATTAATCGCTATTACCATTAGTTTTGAAAATGATTTCTCAATGTGTAGCGTTGCGAATAAAACAATTGCGATTCCACCTTAATTGTCATGCACAACAGCTATGAAAATAGCGTTATAAAAAAATACGATCGCGTTTTGAGTTGATAAATTAATGCACGCCTTCGGATATGCACGTCCGCAACTTGCAATAGCTTTGCGAAATAATTACGCGTTGCATTAGTCCAACTTGTAAAGAGATTTAAGTTAACGTTGCAAATAAAATAGTTGCGACTTTTTTTTTTAATTATCGAGTACAGTATATGTTGAGTATTATCGCACAATTTCACTGCGAACGACTCTTTTTTCACTCTTTACGACTTAGCAAGTCTCTTAAATTTTTCAAAAACGTAAATGTACGATAATCTTTTATGCATCTGTTTGAATTGTTGAGGATTGCTATAGCCGGGGTTTATGGCGGGGGCTTTTGAAATCGGAGTACCGGTTGTCGCAAGACACTTGGCCTACTCTCATTAACTTTAGCTTGCCATATATGTCTTTGTTCACTGCCTGCCATGGTCGCCAAAAACTACACCTACGGGACACAAGGTACTTACCGCGATACAATTGTCGCGGATTTGCTGATGTTCACGTGGTACCTGAGACGCCTCTGGAAGCAGCCGCGGTACCCCCTGCTAGGTCCAAAACATTGTCTCCCGAAATTCCACGGTCGGTGGTAACCGACGAAGGACTACGGACTTTCGAGAGAATCATTCGATTAATTAAATAAGAATTCAACCGGTGGATCCAATAGAGGAAATTGTGAGTCTCGAGGAAGATTCTTGAACTTTTGTGAACTTTGTTATTGCCTTTATTGTAAATATATCATAATTGTTAAAAAAATAGTATACATTTATTCTTCTGAATGGAGGTGGTCTTTCGAAAACCAGTTTACCAATTACATAGTCGATACTCCATCGTGCAGATTTAACGAATGCTCGTCATTTAAATGTTCGTTTAAATGTTCCAAATATCAATTTATAGATAAATATACTCCCTGGAAATGTTTTGACAAATTCACAGGATCTGGGTAAGGTTATTATCGTGTTGGTGTGAATCTAACGATTAGCGGGTCGGGCATAGTCATCGGAATTTCTTCCTGTTCCAGGACTGTAACGCAACTCCTTCCTGTCATCAAGTAATGAGTCAATATTTAAAAAAATAATTTTTCTTATTACCTAGAAATTGTAGAATCTTTTAACCAGTACAGTGACCGGTAGAGTATAGCAAGCGGTAATTTATTTTTTAATTAGGTAGGGTCTCCCTACACGCCGAAATTTCCTTCGATTGTTTCAAGTATTAATAATTTCATTTCAAAGTTATGAAAAGATAGATTTTTTAAAAAAACACGTGTATATCATAACACGATTGCTACGAAAATTATATTAGTATATTTACTGTATCAATATATTAACTTTCATCCTTTTTGTCGTCATCTTGAAATTATTATTATAAAATCATTGAACGTATTTGCACATACTATTTGTATGCAATTATTTTCAAACTTACTAATTTTTCAATAAATTTAAAATATCCCGATCAGTAAACATTTAAAACAGTAGTGATAGTGGTATTGGTAGTGGTAGTGGTAATAGTAGTAGTAGTGTTGAATATAGTTTTTAGAGTTGCATTTTCATTTACAGTCGCGTTTCCATTTAGTATCGCGTAGACAAAATAAAAGTGCACGGAAGTTTCCCATGATATAGATGTGCCACAATAGAGAATGCACTGCTCACGTTTGCTTTTGGACAGGAATGTATTTTTTAGAGTAATGTCGCACAAGCACGTTCCACTCGCACGTTTGTTTTTAAGATACATATCGAGTGCACCACCATTTTTATCGAATTTGGCTACTCCCCTTTATTTTTTGTTTCAGGTGTTTACCAAAGCGGAAAATGGAAACGATGGTGATAGAAGGGTAAAATCAAATCAACACATAATGAAGGATTTCAAAGGAGTTTCTCTTTTATATGGGTAAGAGAATTTGTCAAATTTTTTGAGGATATTAATAGTCATTCCGACAACAGTTTGTCAATTTATCTATTAAGGTGCTAGTTATTAAGACATTATTTATTAAGTAAAACTCGTAAGAAGGGGAGCCATAATGAATTCTGATTTCGTTCTGACTCCCTTATGAGTCTCCAGTCACAGCAACCTCCACGTGGAGAGACACGAGCAATCGATATAATTTTCGATTTCCAATCACTGGTAGATCGGAAAAAATTTCGATCATTCTATAACCAATTCGAAATCGATAATTACATAGAGCTAAGGACTGTTGGTGTAAAATGGAGTTTTAAATAGTACATAGACACAAAAATAGACTCCGTCAATACGTTTACAAGAATCCTATAAAGTAACAGATTGTATTATTTGAAGCTTCTTTAAAAGTTAAATTTCGCGCCGTATGGCGTAAGCAATATCGCAAGCACGGTAGAATAAGATAAGCTACATCGTTCATCGGTTTGACTTGCTCCACATGTGTGGTGCTGATTTCATGTTTTCTTACTTATTCGTTGTTTTCTCTCTTTTTCTTTGACTGTAAGGAGAGCACTATCTCACCAGTAAATTATCAACCAATCAGAGAAAAGAAAATATCTATATTAACCTTCGTTAACGACTCCTACTGCGGTCTGAAGGTGTGTAGGACCTATTGCTACACATAGGAGATACTCTGACATCTATTTTAATTGTCGGTTTTATGGTGGTGGCCATAACAGTAGCAGACGATATGTTAGATAATGTCAAATTCATATAAGATTTATGCTTATTGACAAATTGACAATAACTGACTATTGTTACCGAAGCAACACATTGCAAGGATCCTAGTCAGACAATAGATATGGTAGAAAATCTCGCTGCGAAGTTATGCTTACTTTTGCCGGATAAAGCGCAGTCAGGTACACATTACGATTTCATAATTTTTCTAAAGTTACGACCAGTTGATGGATACATTGATTTTTGCGTACATGATAACTGAAATGTGCTCGTAACACGGAAGATTAATTTGTAGCGGAACAATGGAAACTATTAGGCCAAGAAAAAGACGGGTCTCTGTTGGTTGGATGGATAGAGGAAATAATAGAAAACGACATATCTGCATTATATACTGTTGTAGGCCATTACGACCGGATTAACGATAAATTACAGGTGTGTTATGACTTTACAAACTTTGTTTATCTATTTGATAATACTTACTTTTATACGACGTAGGTATTACATCGATTCAGTGAAATATTAAATATAGTTCAAGCAACAATAAATCAGAGCCGGACTGTTTTCGGATATGTGACAAAACAGAAAATTTATACAGATTCGAATGTAGAACCTACAACAGATACACAAGAGAATATATCAGCTGACACAGAAACATATGAAGCATATATTGCTGAATTACATGAAGATAATGTAAAAATTCATAATTTAAATGCAAAAAGGACCAAGCAAGTGCGTATACAGTTTTTGTACAGAGAAAAGGATGATGGACATCTGGACAAATTTTTGTTATTAATTCATCAAGAATGTAAGCTTTCCATTATTTGTAATGGAATGTTTTCTGTTGACTGATGTAACATAAATTTTAAAATTGTGCAGGTATCATAATATATACTATATTATTTGATGCATCAGAATCAAGCTTCCGTATAATGAAAGAATTAAAATCAGAATCACTGGTAAAAGCTTTTATTTGGGCTCAGTGGGACATGATGAATCAGGTTTTATATCATATACATCATCGACGAATTCCAGTGAGTGTCGTTTCGGAAAACGAAGAAGAGAAACAGAATAAATCTACTCGAAGTAATCCAACACTCAGTGGGCTACAGTTTCACGATGATTTGCCACATGAAACAGTGGTAAATAATTTATCACTATCTATACATGGTGTTCCAAAGTCATATGAATTATAAGCTAAAAATATGGGATAAAACTTATGCAGATTTAATCACATCTCCTGTTTTCCAGCTGAACATCCCATTGAATCTACCTCAATTGTCAACTTCATCCAATTGTGGAACATACGAAGACGACGTTATACCTTTGAGAGTTCATGATTGTTCGTTAGATCTTATCGTGGTCTCTGATTCGAAAGGAATGGTCTGTGTTTGCCACCATTATTTGTATCGTCCGGTAAAGCCGCAACAGCATGTACTTAACTCACTGAACGAATCTAATACAGTGCACTTTGCATATTCTGTAACGCTTCTTCACCACAGTTGTGTGATTCATTGTGTTATACCAGGCATACCGTGGTCACGGGCTAAACTTATACGACCGACCTTTGCGATCTATGAACATCATCATATGATTGTTCTGGTGCAAGGTTTGTTTACTCACCTGTTAGAGATTGGAACAAATCACGAACCCTGTTGTCACATATTGTGTGGCCCGTTAACTTCTATTACATCGCGTTCTTCTTACTTGGTACCATTGCTTGAATTTGAAAAACATAACAAAGGAGGCAAAAAGAAATATGATCCGGTCACCTTCGAAGGAAACAACGCGACTATTTGTCCTAATACAAGCATACTAACAATAGATCTACCTACACTAGACTTGGTACAACTAACAATCCCTTCTGACTTCCTTGTTGAAGTATTTCGTAAAGAATCGTCAATGGAAGTGCGTTTGGGAATACTCCACTACTTTCTTAGCCACAGAAATGATATGGACATTATTTCGGAGTTAATGTGCTCAATCGCCGAAAAACCAAGATCATTGGAAATAGTGCGATACATGCAAGAAATTCTTATCGGTGGTTCGTACGCACTAGTACAAAAAAATTTGCTAGCCGATGCTATACCTTTGTTGTCATTACTACCAGTCACAACTATGGAAGAATACACAAGTTTCGAGATCAAAGTGAATGATTTAAGTATAACATTGAGTCATGAAAAGCTCTGGAACACATCGGTAATGTTACTTTCACCCCAGCAACGATTAATCCCTTATCGTAGCGACTTGTGGACTAGACTTTGGGATCAACTAAGCAAAAATAATGGGGACAAAACAAGATTCAAGCCAAGCAAAGTTGCAGAGAAATTGTTAGTTTCTTTAGCGTGTTATCAACCCGAAGCACTGTCTAGGTCCAGTACTCCAATGTCTCCGAGCGGAGGGTAACGCTATTTTTCGTGTTTAATGTCGATTAACAATACTCGATTCGCATGTTGTACGTTTATCACTACTATAATTTAATTCGATTGTTTGTTCGACTTTTATAGAAAGAGAAATTATAAATAATATATTAAATATGTAATTGATTGAAATGATTAATGTCGCAGATTGGTTGTGGCTACCGTGTCGCTCGGCGAGCTAACAGGTGGTCGCAGTAATAAACTGTTGGAATCAAGTTTGCCATTCAACGAGACCGAAAGTTGTACGGCGTCGAAGCAGGAACACGTCGTGTCCGTGAATTTAAGGGAATTGTCGATGTACTTACTGAAGCATGGTACGCAAACGTCCGTAATACATGTCCAAGGATCCTGTACTCCGCTACATGTACATGCCATGGCAACTAGACACGTGGCAGCGCAACTGGAAGCGTCTAGAGCTCTTTGCCAAATGTTATGCAGAGCTGCAAACGTTGATCCTCGACTAGAACCAGAGCGTGGTTTTATATTAGTGTAAGATGAGACATGATGATAAATTAATATTACTAACGTTTTTATTCTCATAGCAATACACAGCTCAATTTTACTTTCAGCGATCAACTGGACGAAGCAAGGCGATGGTTATTGTTTTTACTATTGGAACGTTACAGGTGCGCGATAGAAGGTATAGCGTTTCCCGCACCACAAGGATTCACGTCATTTTTCACTTATCTTGGATATAGAACTCTAAAGTATTCGATGTTCTTGCAATATATACAACGATCAGTATTCGAATTGCAAGTGGATGTTACTAAAATCATCATGGCAGGTATAATATTTGTTCTTATATTTGGACATGTTTGCTTATGATTCCTTCACGGCGACTTTTCATTTTATAGATATTAGCGACACAAAAGAGAATGCTGTTCGTAAGCTAACATTGTTATCTTTGCTACCAAGATCGCGAGCCAAGAGACTGTTGAATCAATGGTTGCATCCAGTGAGCTTTATGATAAGAGCTCGAGAACATGCTGCAAATATATTGTCTGGCGAATTGAGTCAAAATCGAGGTAGAACGTCACAGCATAGAAATCATCATAATGGTAATAACAAATTATTGAAACAAGAAAAAGAAGTATAGATAATTGTGTATTTATATACATAAAATAAATTTCTTGTAGGTTTAGCTGCATTTCCCTCTGCAGATCGTTTATCTCCATTAGATACCTTCCTCGATTTACTTACAGCAAAAGGTATGAATTTATACATCAGTCTGTTTTGTGCTTCTTTAATTATAATTATATCTTCTTAAATTATAAAATGTTACTTTACAGCTAGTTTAGCCGAATTAGATTTTGGATTACTTATAGAAGCTACGGTTACATCAACAGAAGATTTTTTGTAGGTAACTGTATTTTAGTCAAATTTTAACTATAATGAACTGCAGTAATTATACCTAAATCCTTTTTTTACAATCAAAAATAGTAGTATAACTAACGTTTTAAACGCATCAAGTGCCATTGCTATTTTCCAAGATATCCAACATATGAATGTGGTCTTTTAATCCGCATTTTTAAATGTATAGATGTTCCATTCTTAAGATCTCTAAATACTAGACGTTTTATAATTTTAAAATAACTTTATACACAGTCAAAAACTGCAGACTCCTTTTATACCACTCTTCTAGAATAATTATCAACAAATCGGTTGTTCAATATTTTAAACGCATTTAAATTTTCTAATGAATTGTATCTTACATTTTCTTGTACATTTAACGGAACGGTATTCTTGTTTCTACTATTCTTGTATTAACATTACTATCTCATTGTTATAGTTTTGTATAAATGTTGTTAATTCTTCAATGATAGTTATTTATCAGAATGTTGTATATTTACCTATATTGATATTAATCGAAGATAATTTTAATAATTTTACGTGCAATATTTGTATAACTAGACAAATTTTAAGTTGTTTCAACTTTTGTCAGATTTTTATCGAAATCTTTATGCACTTAGATTTTAGACTTCTTAAATTTGTACCTTACTTCGTCTTTACAAAAATTAACGAAAATACATATCAAGAGATATGTGAAAAAGTGCAGCAGTATTAATTTTTCTGTAAATGTGAATATAAATGATTAATTAACAATTGCGTTTTTTAATATTCTCCTCTTCTTGTATTGTTGTAACACTTGTTAAATTCAGAACTGCGTATTATAAACACGAAATTATTATGTACGTTACTGTCTCTTAAACAATGTTTCTATCGGGAATTAGTAGCCCTTTGCGGTTGATTTTCGAAAGCACCGCCATTTATCCTCCGTTTTGCTTCCTGCGGTGGGGTTCTTGAAATACCTCAGGGGCGTGCTACATGAAATGCGTGTGGCGCATCTGGGCGACATTCTTAAAGAGTCATCGGCATCGTTTTGGAAACCCCCAAAAAACTGTCAGATTTGCAATGGGTGGAACTAGTACGCATACTTTATAAAATAAAATCATATTTACTAATGACAATCAAAAATGCTGACGTAAATGCTTATTACGTATTTTATTTTAGTAAAAAGATTTATGGCAATATGTATTCAAAGTGTCTGTAGCTATTAATAACGAATTTTTAAATCAACTATGTCTGAAATATTAATAAAAATATGTTTTAAATTTGAGGCGATGTAATTTACATTTTATTCCTCAAAAATAATAATTGAGCTTCCAAATTTCTGAAAGATTTTATATTCGCAATCACTGTTACAGATGGGGTGTCTAAAACTGATTACGAATGGTAATGTTTTTATAATTTCAGACTTTCCAATATTCAAAACAGAACGAAACAGTTGTCTCAGCATTAATTAAGTTCACGAACCTTTTCGTTCACAATAAGTGACTGATTTTAAACTGCTATTAAATTTTAATTAACCTAAATATATTTAAATATTCATTGAAATTAATCATTTGAACCGGAGTTTAAAGGGTACTTGATTTTCATGTCTTAATTGTGTACATAATAAATTTGTACATATGTACATGGTTTTTACAGCCAATTCGGAATGGTTCTGTAACCGCACATTTTTATCCCCACCAGACCATTGCGCACCCGACAGTGTTCAGATTTTCCAGAAAGAGAAAGGGATGTGCGAATGAGATAGAAATAATATAAATTTAGTCCAGTATTTTTGTATTGCGTTTCAACGTTAGATTTATTCGGTTAGTAAAATGGGAATATACATAAACACGAGTAAGCAGACAAACGATAAAGTAAGACAAGTTATATTTATGCCATTTCCATAAGCGTTTCTGTTCATATTTTATATATACAGTATGTAATACTACCTCACTTCTTTGATATAGTTCGTCTTTGTCACCGACGCAAAACAGCAGAGCAGCACTAGCGCCAGCCAATGAGAACGAAGACAAAATAGATTCCCCCTGTCCTCGAACGTATCTCGGGTAACTGGATTATAAGGAGAATTTTCTGTCAAACAAGTTTATAGAAAGGAAATGCACAGGGACGCCATCGTGCAACGTCTCGACCAATCAGAGGCAAGAAGCCAGTGTTCGGTTGAGTCTACGACGTATACATTTCGGAATGCAGAAGCGGTGGGCTAGTGAAAAGATGGTGTTCTGAGGGCTCGAGACATTCGTTCCGTGGTCGTTCCTAGCTGACGAACCGTGGTTGCCAGCCATATTGTTTTACCGCAGTGTTTGTTTTGGTGCAGCCTTGTTCGCGTACAACGGAATCCGAGGAGATCGGCTGAAAGGAAGCTAGAACAGTCGGAGTGCACTCAAAGAAACCGTTCAGGCGGTGCGCGTACACGGTGGTTTTGCTGTATTTTTCGGCATAATCATTCGTTACTCGCGGGCTAAGCCCATAATAATCTGTGGGTGTCAGTCGTGAGCTAGGACGGTGAACAGCAGAAATGGCCTGCGCCACTTTAAAGAGATCTTTGGAGTTCGACCCAGTGCATAGTCATGGTCGTCCCAGTAAACGACGAAGATGCGTGCCGATGTGTGTTTCGCCCGGTACATCAGCACAAGCCAATTCCAGACCACAGAACCCTTCGCCTTTCGGCGAAGTAGCCCACAAACTGACGCCTGGTAATTAACTATACAGCACGGCCATTTTTCTTTTTCTTTTTCTTTTTCTTTTTCTTCTTCCTTCTTCTCTTTCTTTCCTTGACTCCCTCCCCTTCGTTTCTCTCTATTTCCTCGTTATGTACAATGTGACGGTAGAGAAGGGGTAGTTAGGAGGCCATTCCAGCGATTTAAAACTTGAATTCACGACGTTTGTAAAGGGGGGTGCGGTGGGGTAGGGCGTTTTGCCATGGGAGGGGAGGGGACGCGTAAATCATATGGTAATGTAGTAACGGACATTGGGGAATCAAACTTCTTTTCTTTTTCATTTTTATAAACAGTATTATTCCAATTCTTATAGCACAACCAAAAAGATTATCTTATCTGAAACATGAAGCTAAAAATATGGGATAAAATTTTCAGATGACGCTTCGTTTTCGAGAAATTCGAGTTTAATGATTGGTCATGCACACACCACTAGATACAGTAAATCATGACAAGGAGATACCTATTTAATAGCACGCTTACTTCACATCTACTTTTAAATCTATATTTTCTTGAAAAAAAACCTTCTTATGAGAAAATTTTATCCCGTATTTTAAAATGATATTTTCCAAAATAATGCTCGCTTTCCGAATATAATATCGGGACACTGCGTTCGTGTATCATTCCGATATTATTTGAAAATTAGATTCAATTTCCAATAATTCAGTTGATTTGGTGTTCATTGTTTCATATTTATTGTGACCTTAAAGTTATCATTATGAAGATGTAAACTATATTACATCTTAGTTTTTGATTCTTTAAATTTATATTCTGAAAATACATATACATTTGATTAATTGTAGAAGCTATGTTAGGTAATGATTCATATAAACTAGGTTAAGTGGAATGACTAAGGAAATATAATATATCAACACAGTAGTTTTCTTTATATATAGAAAAAATGGCTGCTAATATAAGAGAAGAAATTCGAAGACTGCATCGACGCAAACAATTACATTTTAGTCCACAAACTAATAATGGTGATTCTTCGGACATGGAAGGTCCTGCTAGTCCTTCAAGCCCATCTGTCTGTGGTTCAAATTCATATAGTTATAGTCCTAGTGGAAAGGAAAAGCCCTTATTCACTTTCAGACAGGTACATACAATATATTAATAATTTCAGACAAACAATTACATATGATTAATAGTGTTAGTAGGAAATTTGTATGAATAATCAATTATTTTCAAGGTTGGCTTGATCTGCGAGAGAATGCTTAAGGAACAAGAAACACAGATTCGAGAAGAATATGATCAGATTTTAAATATGAAGCTGTCTGAGCAATACGATGCTTTTGTCAAATTCACCTATGATCAGATACAAAAGAGATTTGAATCTGCAGCAGCGCCAAGTTGTAAGTGAATTATTATACGGAAATATTTCTGAAGAGTATTTATTGTGTCCTAAATTTGTTTCATTTTAATAATTTTTTTGTTTTAGATCTATCCTAAAACAAGATTCTTATTTATAAGAACATGTTTCTGTGAAGAATATTAGGTAAGCTATATATATACAAACTGTAACAAAGTAAAATATATTTATAATTTAATTATTTTATGTGTTATTGCAGATTTCTACTGTGTGAGACAAATTTTGCTTGAAGTTTCAAATGAGGTAAGCAGCATCACCTCGTTCAAGAAAATGTCTTTATGAAAATTCATATTGTAATTTACATCTAAAAAAATCTGTCTGGTAAAAATGAAAAAAAAAATTAGTAATGTAAGTTTAGTAGGTTTGCAACAACAGCAATCATACTACGAAAATCTACAGTGTATACTATTGAATTTACATGAACTAACAATATTTGTACTGGCTGATATTAGAAATGCGCTGGTATCAGGGAACTGTACCGAGATTCAAGTTATGTACAAATGTTAATACATATAGAAGTTGCACACAGTGTGTAACTATGCTTGAAGATCAGGAGTCAAGAAACGTCTTTGACTTGCCCAGGGTTCTATAACATCACACGTAACTGTTTGAAATTAGATAAATGTTTATTCCTTAGAAATTACAACGGACATTCTTACAGCTATCGATCAGTAACGATGGATTATTCCTTTTTTTCACGATATAAATTGTCGATCACCGCTCAACTATACGCAGTAACAAATACTCTAGTAACGCAAAAATGTGAAAATGTACATGCAAGTATTTGAGAGCAAGCACTGTTTACCGAAAGAAAAACTTATGAAACTATATAACAGGGGGAAGTTGTTTCCATGACTTTTTAATTATACTTTGTTTTGGGAAGTAAAGTAAAAAATAACATAAGCACTTCCATGTATTTAGATAATTTTATTTTGACAATTATGAAATTTTTTTTTTTTCGTTAGCGTGTACGATTGTATGTACAAACTACTATTGTGAACAACATTCCCCTAAATATACTCTGATGATTGAACGAGCGAGATGTAAAATTTAAAGAACAGTTTCACCTGCGTCGTTTGTTTGCCATACAAAGTAACATTTAAATTTTTATATGTTCTAAAAATTTCTCTTAGTACAATTTTGTTATTTACAATTCAAATACGAATATTTGTGAAAGAAAGAAAGGAACGTATGGTTTATAACATTGTACGAACCTATTGTCAAAAATGAGTATTTGAAATAAAGATTTCATAAAATTTTGCAAATATTTCTGTTCCCTGGTAGCAACGACTTTCTGTAGCATAATAAAGCAGTAAATAATGAATATATATACCTACACTTTAACTGTGCCTATTATTAGACATATTTATCGCGATAATTCTAGTATATATTACTTACTGTTATTACCTTAAAATTGTTTAGTTTATAGTCATTCGTTTTTATATTGTACCTCGTTTTCTTGCGTTTAATTTTGGTCTTTTTCTTTTTATTACAAAGAAACCAAATAGGCTGTATTTAATACGAATTAGGTTTTCTTGATTGCATGTATTTTTTATTGTGGCATGGAATTATTCATATCGAAAAAAGCATAAACATCAAGAAACATTAATCCGAGAATGATGTCTGCTATTGCAAATTCGTTTTATTACTATTTAAGAGACGTATATTCAAAAATCGATTGTTTCTCCAATTATAAAAACAAATTTTGAAGAAGGGCATTAACAATTGCCTTGTTCATTCACAAAAAAATGGTGTCTTTCAGTTACCAGAACGATTTTGGGAACACATTACTAAATAGTGTTTGCACAATAGTGTGTAAATAATATACCAAGTGTTTATTGACTATTGAATGTGAAAGAAGAAAGAAATACAAGTGGCTTTAGTTATTAACGATAAGTAATACCTACATGAGAAACAATAGATATTGTTTACCATTAAGAAAAATTTGTGAAAAATACACCGAAGTGATTCCTCAGTCATTCAGGGGATTTTGATTTCAATTAAAATACCTCCATATTATATTATGTAAGCACTTATTATCGAAATAAATATAAGTCTAAGACTGATCATGTGTACTTCTTTATTTTGATATCTCAACGCTTATAGATACACATATAAGTAAATGAAGTAATTTGTCAGAGTTATGAATTGCAATGGTTTCAATATTCCAAGATCCAAGTACTTTAGTTTTTATGAATATTCACAAAATAATGGTTTGTGTGCACTAAAGCAAGAGACAAACAAAATTTTGCACAACTCTTAAATTTTGTCACCTTCCTGGTTGAACGTTGCACGAGCTACTGAATCAGCTCTTAGATGCACGTAACAAACCACTTAGATCTGTATTCTAATCTTATTATCTAACTCTGGTAATAAAATAATGTTATTAGTAGTATGGCTTCAAGAAGCCCTTTGGAGACTATATGAAGTCCGCTGTTCATGTTAGGAGACTGTCACTTCTGGGCGGGAAACAAACTTGTGTTATTTCATTTGATTAAAAAAATTGTGCCAAATGTTTCCCCTCCTGTTTTTGGCTTACGTTGTAGCCATCAAGGTATTTAAGAAGACTACTCCAAATGGTAAGCAATAGAATACAGTGATGAAAAGATTGTAATATTGAAAAATATAGAGCATACTTAATGCTAAACATAATTTATATTAATCGTAGGAAAAGTTACGGTTTACCTTGGCAAAAGAGACTTCATTGATCATCTGGACAGTGTAGATCCCATCGATGGCATCATCGTCGTTGAAACCGACTACCTTCAGGGACGAAAGGTTTATGGGCAGGTAAATATAAAATCGTCCTTGTATGAAAGTTAATACTCAAAATTACCTATTTTAAAAATACATTACTTAGGTGACAACAACTTTCCGCTATGGCCGCGAAGAAGATGAAGTTATGGGTGTCAAATTCAGCAAGGAACTCGTCTTATGTCGCGAGCAAATAGTGCCAATTAAGAAGGAAAAACAGGATATAACACCTGTACAAGAACGTCTCCTGAAGAGGCTCGGAGAAAATGCATATCCTTTCTTGTTCCAATTTCCACCTAACTCCCCCAGCTCTGTCACACTACAGCCTGGTGATGACGATCAGGGAAAACCATTGGGAGTAGAATATACTATCAGGATATACGTTGGCGAACACGAAGAAGATAGGGTAATGCATTTATTAAAATTTTACTTTCCATTTATTTGTATCATAAAACATACACGATACTGAATTGAAATTACTTGCATAGGGGCATAAACGATCATCTGTAGCACTGGCAATAAAGAAATTGCAGTATGCTCCACCGACAAGAGGACGTAAAATACCCAGCTCTCTGGTTTCTAAAGGATTCACTTTCTCTCAGGGCAAATTAAGTCTTGAAGTCACGCTAGACAGGGAAATTTACTACCATGGTGAAAAAGTAGCAGCGAACGTTATAGTTACCAATAATTCTCGGAAAGCAGTGAAAAATATCAAGGTATGTAATCTATAAGTGGTATAATTCACACTGTATTCTTTATCACGAACTAATAATTGGTATTTTCCAGTTGTTTATAGTTCAGCATTGTGAGGTCACGATGGTCAATACCCAATTCTCCCGGCACATAGCGAGCTTGGAAACACGCGAAGGGTGCCCCATTACACCCGGTGCAGCCTTCACAAAGCAATTTTATCTTGTACCATTAGCCAGCAGCAACAAAGATCGACGCGGCATTGCTCTCGACGGACATCTAAAAGTAAAAACAAAGACATATTGTTGATAAGATATTTGTAATTCTTTGTAGTGGTTTTACTATATTTCATTTACGTTTCATTCAGGATGATGATGTGAATCTTGCATCTTCTACTCTGGTTGCCGATGGTAAAGCTCCAAATGAGTCTATGGGTATTGTTATCTCTTACTCTGTGAGGGTGAAGTTAAATTGCGGTACCTTGGGTGGTGAACTGGTTACAGATGTACCACTCAAATTAATGCATCCAGCTCCAGGTAAAGAAACTGATAATATTATTACTAAAATGAATTGTAGCTTATATTCTAAACATGTGATATATTTTCCTACTTCAGGAGCTGCAGAAAAAGAAAAGGCTATATTGAAGAAGAACAAGAGCGTGGATAGAATACGCTTCGAGAATTCTTGTTACTCTAACGACGACGACGATAATATCGTGTTCGAAGACTTTGCTCGCCTGCGTCTGAATGAACCAGAATAAATCATCTTCGATAAGGCAATTATTTACGTCAAAAGAATCTTAGATTCGAGAATAGATTGTAGTACATTTAATTCAGGATAAAATAGAATTGTATTAAACAGTAGAAAGTACACTGTAATGTATATAAATAGAACACGACGTCTCTAAGATACTTTTGATGTAAATAACACCGACGTATTAAAGAAAGAACAAAAAGGTACAGAAGGTAAAATGATTATTGTATCGATAACATGTGTACGGCGTCATGCGGAAGTAAATAAATGTTAATGTGAGAAAAAAATGTGACAAAAAAGTACAAAAAAAAGCGAAAAGTACGATACAAAAAATATGTACCGTCTTAAAATTTCTATCCGATGGTGGTGGTCGGCTAGAAATTCTCATAAAGACAAACAAAAAAAATAATTCAAAGTAAGCTTAATAAATACTTTATATTCGGCTAAGTTTAAACTTTCCCGCCTTACCAGAAGTGACATGTATGCTATTAATTTTGATTAATTGTGATTATAACGTGTCTGTAAATGTTAATTTATTACAAATTGATGACATTATTGAGTTATAATCTATATGTTAGAAGAAAAATATAAATACTGCAAAATGTGGATGTTTGAATTTCATTTCTTTTACTTACAAACTTATTGTTAGTGGCAGCCAATTCCGATTATCCAAGAAGTTAAAAAAATATCAACTGTTACCAATCCCAGAAAATTATATATTTGATGACTATACAAAATATTACAAGGATCTTAGTAACCATTCAGTCTTGTATAGCATCGTTAAGTATCTAACAATGCTGACTGTATTCTGTCTAGTCATACATATGAGAATAATATTCTTGATATGCTTGAATGTACGCTTCCTTTTCTACTGGAGTCATTTCTGCAATCAATGTATCGTTCACATCTGCGATTGCAACAGTTTTTCCTGCAACTGTTACTGTTGGTACAAGATCATCGTCTTCTGAATCCATTGTTTCCACTTCTCCTGAACAATAATTACAGTGTGTACATTTCCTTAATGAACATCAACCTGCAAACATATTTCAAATATGTTTACATACCTGTGTCAATCGTTTGCATTTCAGCAACTTCTTCGTTATCACTGCTATCACTAGATTCTTGAGGTAGTACAGATTTTATAGCAGCTGCGGCATTCGTTCCTCCCTTTTTCTCATGAGCCAACAACACAGACATAATATCTTCACCCTGCTTATTATTTGTTATCGTTGTGTTGGTGGCAGTGGCTGCAGCTTTATCTAATATATTCTCTTGTGTGTTAACTCCATCCGGCTAAAGATAAATATTATTAATAATAAATTTTAATACAAGACAAAGTCTATAAAAATGACTAATATGAAGTATACCTGTGAATCAGAATTGATAACTGTACTTTCCATCATCCAAATTGGTCTTTCCTTCCTTCTATTTGCCGCGTTATCATCAGCGGATTCATCGCCGATTGTAACATCTACTCTAGTATCTTCCACCATAAAACCTGACGACCTTGTAGCTTCACCAGACCATTGTTCACCAGGTGCTCTTAGACTACTTGGTTTTCTTGTGTCGATACTAAAAAAAATTCTGAATGTTTTAATACAATATTCTACAAATAGTATTCTACAGATTAATTAAAAATATATATATATATACCCTTTAATGGTGTTTATGTCAACTGGTTCTGGTTCTAATATTTCAGGAGCTAATTTGATACCTTCCACTTCTCGTAGTAAAATATAAAGTGGCTCTAACTGTTCATTAAACTTGGCTAACAAAAGCCTTGAATCTTTTTTTGGAAGTGCAGATTGATCTTCCTCCACTACTTCGCGACAATAGGTGCATCTAAATTCACCACTGGTCATATCAAACAATTGATCTGCCTACATTATATTACAATAATAAATATTTCCTGTTCACTTTCCTTCTATGCATATGATAAACAATGGTAGGAATCAAGCATAATGTATTTACCTCAAGGTCGGTAAATGTTTTTAAACAACTTGTACATTTAAAACTTGCCCTGCTTGTAGCATCTCTTTCCTCTGTTTCCATTCTCTTCCTCATTAAGTCTAACTTATATTTAACCACATTTACAAAAGTCTAAACAGATATATATATATATTATTATTAAATAAATAGAAATGATAATATATCTTGTTTAAAACTTACTTTATAATTTATAAAATAATAGTTGACTTTCTGTGCTTTCCCATCTGAACCTGTTTCCATTTTTAATCTCACTTGTATGAATTTATCATTTCGTAATGTAGATATTCTAGCTCTTAACATTTTACGTTCAAATTTTAAAAGTTCACAAATGTCATCTTCTTTCATGCCTGTTTGTATTAAGCGTAATCCAAATATAATATAATAGTATTATATTATACATTTAGTACATTAAATTGAATTATATACTTACATGGATTTCTAACTAACATATCAACAATTAATGCATCCTCTATTGTATAAAATCCACGTACTACCAAACGTGCTAATTGTTTCAAACTGCTTGGAACTTCTGTAACAAGTCGTTCTTCGCCACTCATTTTACTTGTTGTTACATGCAATGAAATATTATTGGAATTGCTAAAAATTGTATACAGAATTTAAACACATTAATATTACTTAATAATAATTACTTGAAACAGACTTCGCATTATAGAATTACGAATAATATAATCTATAATTTGGAATACTAACCTTCAAGATCTTATAAATAATATCTTTATCAGAAAATATTTTAAACAAGTATTAATAAAAGCACATATATTAAGATATACATCATGATACTAAATATTAATCCTCACAAAAACACTAAAAAATAAAGGCGCGGAATTCATAATTTTATCAATCGTGTCAGAACGATAAAATACTGTTCGGACTGACGCTTGTTTATAACTGCTATTATTTGTAAGGTTATGTACTCACGATACAAAATTCTCAGATGATTACCTGTCAAATAGTAAAACGGTAGAACAAATACATCTTCAAGTGCAATTTCATGAAGATTATTAATGGCAGCGATAGATAAAGTTAAAATTATTGTTGTTGGTGATTCTGGTAAGAATATATTCGAAACAATTCTATTGTTCTTTATATATTTATTAAAACTGACATTGATACTGTAACAATTACAATAATAATATTATAATTCTTACAATAACATTACAACTTTACTTTAAAACAATTTTCTATTCAATTTTTTTTGTTACATTAACTCAGATACTATCCTCTACTTTTTTTGTCATATGCTCAGTTTTCTACTGAAGTTTATAGGTACTAGTAAGATTATTATATTTATTTACAAACTTTTAAGTAAGGCATCTGTTCCATATTTTTATATCAGGAGTTGGGAAGACGTCACTCACACACTTAATATGTCAGCAACAGCCTATTTGTAATCCTTCATGGACAATAGGTTGTTCAGTAGAAGTTAAATTACATGAATATAAGGAGGGAACTCCCAATCAGAGGAGATATTTTGTAGAATTATGGGACATTGGAGGCAGTCAAAATCATAAAAATACAAGATCTGTTTTTTATAATCCCACAAATGGTAATAATTCAAAATGATTGAAGTTCATTATAAATGTAGTTCAGAGATTTACTAATTAAATATTATTACCAATAATGCAGGTATAATATTGGTCCATGATTTAACTAACAGGAAGTCACAACAGAATCTCCAAAAGTGGCTTGAAGAAGTTTTAAGTAAAGACAGCAATTATATGAAATCAAAACCATTCGATGACTTTGATCCTGAAAAATTTGTGGGATCTACTCAGGCAATATAAATATTTTAATTTAATATTAAATATAATGTATTAACGTTAAATACAATATATATTTTTGCAGATACCAATTCTGGTTATCGGTACCAAACTGGATTTGGTTGCAGAAGTAAGATCAAGTGTTCATAGACGTTCCTCAACTATTGCAGAAGAATGTGGTGCAGATGAAATATTTTTGGTACATCAATTATACTTTTACTTAATAAGTTGGCTAAATGCTAATAATGCTATCTTACTCCATAGGATTGTCGTCAAGTAAGATCGTTAGCTGCTGGTTCTAGTTCATCTGTAAAATTAAGTCGATTTTTCGACAAAGTTGTTGAAAGACGTTATTATTCATCGAAAGAAGGAATCAGTTCTGACAAAAGAAGATTACCATTATATACTCCTCAATATAGTACCAAAGTTTATCACAACGATTAAATACTTGTAAAATTATTTAATTTTCTGCAATATTAATCGGTGCATTCACCTTTTATAAATGATGAAGTCATAACAATTGCATATTTGAAAAATTTAATAAAGAAATGATAAAATAGAAAACTACTGTATGCATTGTGGTTAATATAAAAGAATATGTGAGCACCATCTAGAAATAAAAATCAAGTATTATTTGACTAGTAACTTGAGCGTGTTGCCGTAGATGGCTCTATTAATCTTTTCTCGATTGATCATCCGTACATATAAAAAATTTAATATTGACCAAAAACAATAATATTTAAGATTATTGTTCCATATATCGATTTAAGGTGGCTTAATAAATGATGTTACGATTTAGAAAATAAAAAAAAATCCCTGCTTTAACAACTCTTTATATTTCTCGAAGCAGATTGTGCCCTCAAGTGCATAGCATAAGAAAGATGGTTCTCCAACAATCTTTTTTTATTACGTCATACCAAAGCGCGCCATAGTTAAAAATTTCAAAAACTGCTTATTCCTGCGTTTGAAATATTTATCTGTTGATGTCGAAATCTTTTAAACAAATGAACTATAATCTAATAATATAAATGATGAGATGAAATTTTCTACACTTTATATATATTTATACATGTCTCTTAAATATTCGAATAATGATATCTGAACATTATGCTTTACACTTACCTTTCTAAACTTCCTGGTGTGTGTGTTCTATTCTGAGGTAGATACATACATATATTGGATTTTCGTACGTAATATAAAGGTTAACACGCGTTACCTGGTCCTTTGTCAAACGTGATTTTCCAGTGAATATGCCAGTATCTAAAGGCATATTTATTTGAACATTAAATCACGTGTAATCGATTTGATTTATTTTTTTTAAATTAAAAGTGTATCCGTCGAATAGGAGAATATTTTCTGCAACAGTGTGTATATTTCCTTGGTTGAGCAATTAGTAACACGTGTATAAGTGACAAATCATGACCTTTTCCTTTTAGGACGTTTTGTTTTAGAATGACGGGCCTATTCCCAAAGAAATTTCCGAGAAAATGCAATTTTTCAACATTCCTAATGCGATTTCAACCCGCAGTTTATGTACAAAATCATGGATATGCTCACGATGTACTGTTAAGCAAGGAAGGACCAATTGGTGCTTTACAAAATAAAATAGCTAGTGGTGAATTAATGAAGGACGTTCATCAGATGAAAGTTGCCGAAACTTTGCAAGGTATTTACAAAGAAATCAATGGGTATAGACCGGAAGAATATAGTCTGGTGGACAAATGGCTTGGTAAGAAGAAAAAGGCACCTCCTAAAGGATTATACCTTTATGGAGCTGTAGGTGGAGGTAAAACAATGTTGATGGATCTTTTCTATGATTGTTGTCAGGTATCTTATTTTTTATAACCAGAGAGTAATGCACATGGGGAGCCTTGTATTATTCTTTAGTCGCTAAGTTACTGGTACAACAAGTCATAATATTTTTCAGAGTTGTTCAAACAAAAAGTAGAATAACTGATGAAGCAAAGGGTTTACTTTATATATCAGATGGAATGTTATAAAGAAAACTCTTGATCTATGAGAAAGGTATTATTTATACAATGGCTTTCCATATGCACTACAGTATAAAATAATCCTCCTAATAAAAAAAAAACCATATAGATATTTTCAAATGTGCTGTTCCAGATAGAAAACAAGCAGAGAGTACATTTTCATTCGTTCATGGCTAATGTACATATTAAAGTACATGAGGTGAAGAAAACCTTTGTTCGTGACGTTAGCAGTACAAAACTTCAACCATTCGATCCTATACCACCGGTTGCTAAAAGCATTACAGAAGAAGCATGGCTACTTTGTTTCGATGAATTTCAGGTTAAACTATAAAATGAATAATTTTACAAAAAGTATTTACGATGGTGAATATTAATAAAACTGTTATGCTATAGGTAACTGATATTGCAGATGCAATGATATTGAAAAGATTGTTTACTGAGCTATTCAACAATGGTGTAATTGTAATTGCAACCAGTAATAGAGCACCAGATGATTTGTATAAGAATGGACTACAAAGAGGAAATTTTCTTCCATTTATACAGATACTAAAAGATTATTGTATTGTAAATTCATTAGATTCGGGTATAGATTACAGACTACAAACTGGACTCAGTGACGAAAAAATTTATTTTATGTATGTCCATTTGGATTTAGATAAAATGTATAATAGAATGGTCATTCAAAAAATATATATTAAACAAATGTTGCAGAAAGGGGAAAGACGCAGTAAACGATGTAGACAAAGTCTTTAAATATCTATGCTCAAAAGAAAATGATATTGTAAGGTCTCGCACTTTTTCTATAAGAGGACGCAACGTTACTTTTAACAAAACCTGTGGTCAAGTACTAGACTCAACTTTTGATGAGCTTTGTAATAGAGTAGGTTCTTTTGTTTTTGTGTTGCTATTTCATCTAATATACATATATATATGTTAATATACATATATGATATGGTTTATTTGTGTATAGCCGCTTGGTGCCAGCGATTATATAGAATTAAGTCAAGTATTTCATACAGTTATTATAAGAGATGTACCACAACTAGACTTCAGACTTAAGTCCCAAACTAGAAGATTTATTACATTAATCGACACACTATATGACAATAAGGTAAAATTAACTTATCAAAACATACGTTTCGTTTCTATAGTAGTTTTTTTTACAAGTAAATTTTTCTTTCTAGGTAAGAGTTGTTATATCAGCAACTGTACCTCATACAAAACTTTTTGTACCAGAGGGTGAGAGCGAGTATTCAGACGAAAAAAGAATGCTTATGGATGATTTAAAAATATCTCATGGTTCTGTATGTTAAATGATTTTGATTGTTTTCTTCAAATATTAATGCATTATGTTATAATGTTATTTTATTTATAGGATGATCATAAATCTAATCTTTTTACCGGCGAAGAAGAACTTTTTGCTTTTGATAGAACTGTATCACGGTTGTCGGAAATGCAAACTACACAGTATTGGGAGCAATGGCAACACCATAGATAATAATAATTAAAATTAGCACAAATTTCAATAGTATTATTGATTAGAATTTTAATCCAAGTCATTAAAATATAAGTTTCTGATAAAATTTTTCAACGGAATATTATCCTAAAATACAAATTTTATTAAATCCATTTATAGTTGCGATACTTAAACTTTATGCGAAATTTTATAAATAATGTTAATTATTTATGACGTTACAACTTAATTTTGTTAAAATATTTATTTATTAGAACATTTCACTGTAAAAATAATATGTGAATAAAGGAAACATACATATTGTTTTATTTGACAACTTTTATTACTTAATTTTATAAGAGTTAAGCAAAAAGTAATTATTTTCTAAATGTATTAATATTAAGATAATACTAATTAAAAATGATAAAATTATAAGTATTTCTATAGAATTTGATAGATTTTTCATAATTTATGGTAGTGTTACGTAACATATGTAACCGAATATTTGAACAAAGCATTTCGCGTCATCTCGCGTGAAAACAAACAAAAAATCTGATACGATTATAGCGTTATCAGTTCTTGCACTGTAGTGATATTCTTTATATATCTTTATTACATTTACTTACCGTTTCTTTCCATTTTGTGTAACGTTTGCACATTTTCGGGTTGTTAACTAGCAATCGAAGTGTAATAACATATTTGTTTGAATTTTACATCATACATAGTTGCAATGGATATCCTAAAATTAGCCAGTGGTATGCAATTTGATATTCTACTTATAGTATTACGTGCATTTCACTACATATTTAGCATTAACTTGAATTACTTCTTCCTTATCAATGATTAACAATTTTTAGCCACAATGAATTTTGACCGATTAATGGTAGATGAAACAATGTGTTCTGTACGTTATAAACTTGATGCACTGGAAAAAGATACTAAAAAAGATTGGTTGATGAAAGCAATAGGCTTTATAGACTTAACTACATTAGGAGGGGATGATACGCCAATTAAAGTTAAAGCTGTCTGTGAAAAGGTGACTTTAGAAGGATTGCAACCATAACTAAAGTAGTTTAATGTATTTCATCTATTGTGTTAAATTATGTAGTAATATTATAACAATAAACATTAATGATTTTAGGCTGTAAATCCTTTTGGTAAACCCATAAATTCTTTGCATACTGCAGCTGTATGCGTTTATCCCATGAGACTTCCAGATGCAGTGGCTGCATTAGCAGATCTTGATAAAGACCATAAAGTTGCTAGAGCTACTGGTTAGTATTAATTCCATAGTATCAATTTCCTAATTCTATTTTTTTAAATGATATATTATTTGATAAACAATTTATTTATTATTATTTGATAGTTGGTGGAGGTTTTCCATCTGGACAACTTCCATTGGAGACACGTCTCAGAGAAGTTGAAATAGGTATTGAGGCAGGTGCTGATGAAATTGATATTGTGATTAATAGATCATTAGCTGTAACTCACCAATGGAAAGAATTATACGAGGAATTAAAATTATTCAGTATCATCTGTGATAATAAAGTATGTCTGAAGGTCATACTAGCTACAGGAGAATTAGGAACTTTGGAAAATGTGTACAAAGCATCTATGATAGCTATGATGGCTGGAGCAAATTTTATTAAAACATCCACTGGAAAGGAAGCAATCAATGCTCTCTACTCTGTTGGGATAGTTATGTGTCGTGCAATTAAACAGTACTACTTGTTAACGCAAAGAAAGGTACATGGATTGCTTGTAATAAAAAATATTAATTCTAAATGTTTATTATTAATTTGTATAAATCCTTAGGTTGGTATGAAACCAGCTGGAGGTATTAAGACATCCCAAGAAGCTTTGGAATGGATGATGTTAGTTAAAATGGAACTAGGAGATGAATGGTTAACAAAGGATTTATTTAGGATCGGTGCATCCAGCTTATTAGACGACATTGTGAAGACAATAAATTCAATGTAATATTTTCTTGCAGTTGTGATATAAATGATAATACTTGTTTCATATGCACTTAACTTTTTTAAATGCAGTTGCTTATATTTTGTAATATTTTGAAGTATACTTTAATAAAAAAAGAATTACATATTTTCAGTACTCATTTGTAATTTGTGAATGCATAGCAATTATCTAATTCCAAAATTTGTATATCGTACATTACATACGGACCCGTAACTTTTAAAACTATATTTTAAATTGAAAGCTGACTACCTAAAGTTTACCATAATTTTCTTCAATTACTGTTATTTTTTATGTTCTTGTAATTCGCGTAACATCATTGTTGATGGTATATTAACTATGCGAAATAGTTTACAACAGTATAAAATATTCGCGAAATCGTTAGTCGGGTAACAATGCACAACAGTCGCCATATTGGCTACAGTGGCGTCGCGAGCAACTTCCTGACGTGGTGGGAAACTATGCGAGTTTGTGTCTTTTCCGTTTAGAAAACCAAGATGGTAAGTGCCTTATGCGTTGTCAACAGAAAATCTATTTGCATCCGGTTTTACGATTCAAATATCATTCAATATTCAATAAAATAGTAAACCGCGTGGGTTCAAGTAAAATCTATGACATATATATTTCTTCAAATCCGTAAATTTTTATTTGGAAGAAATTGTGGTTAGGTTGTACGAGTGTGGTTAGTTTTGCTGCAGGTATTTGTTGTCACGATTTTCTCATGAAAACTAATATCTAACACCATATTTTTTAAATTCCATATCATTTATTGAATAACGACAACAATATAAGTGGTATATTGATTTCTGTGAATATGTTGCTGCCGCTTAAAACAAATCCCAATCTGTAACGTTGAGAATTTAAATTTTCATTGTTCTTTGTTTAGTTGTAAGGTTACCAAATTGATTATTTCATTAACTTCTAGGCACGAGGTCCAAAAAAGCACTTGAAGCGTCTTAACGCGCCGAAGGCATGGATGTTGGACAAATTGGGGGGTGTGTATGCACCACGTCCATCCACTGGACCCCACAAACTCAGGGAATCTCTCCCTCTCGTCATTTTCCTCCGTAATAGATTGAAGTATGCCCTGACCAATTGTGAAGTAACAAAAATTGTCATGCAGCGTTTGATCAGAGTTGATGGCAAAGTTCGTACAGACCCCAACTATCCAGCAGGTTTTATGGGTAAGCAAACAAAAAGTTTCATTTATTTTGGTTTTGGCAGGCCATATCGAAGCTGTAGTAGCTCCGAATTGGATCAATTACAGTCATAAATTGGCCAATAGTAAATTAAAGTTCTTTTCCATGGTCACAGGTTGAGTAGTTTATATTCTTTCTGTATTACCAGAAAAGTGCACATTGTCTCATATAGTTTTTCATTGTAGCTCTATTTGATCTATGCTGATAATTATTTAGAAGTTAAACAAATTTTATTATCTCACTATATTTCTAATGCTGCAAAGACAAATAGTTGAATTCATTTTTCAACTTGATGCAAATGAATGAAATGTACTAACAGTATTAGGTTATTCTTCATAGATGTTATCACTATCAAGAAGACTGGTGAATTCTTTAGACTGATCTATGATGTTAAGGGACGTTTCACCACTCACAGAATCACAGCAGAAGAAGCAAAGGTACTGGTTATTGATATAAAACTAGAAATAAAGGTTAATTATACGAGAAATATTGGTTTTTTGAACACCAAGGTATTGTCCATTACAGTACAAGCTGTGTAAAGTAAAGCGCGTTCAAACTGGACCTAAAGGTATTCCATTCTTGGTGACGCACGATGGTAGGACCATTCGTTATCCGGACCCAGTCATTAAGGTCAATGATACTATACACTTAGACATTGCCACGGGCAAAATTTTGGACTCCATCAGATTCGATTCAGGTAACGTGGGCCTTCTTTTTTATATTGTTTTATTTGTATATATTTCTAAGAAACATACCTATTTAGACATGTTGTCCTTTTAAATAGGTAATCTATGTATGATCACTGGTGGAAGAAATTTGGGACGTGTCGGGACTGTCGTCAGTCGTGAACGTCACCCTGGATCCTTCGATATTTGCCATATTAAGGATTCGCAAGGACATACTTTTGCAACAAGGTATCGTTAGATAGTTTCGTATGTTGGCCATAATCGAAGCTATAATGATACGTACTATACATTGTAGTCAAAAGTTGGCCAAAATTAAAATCCTTTATGACGGTCACTGATTGCCTTCACGTAGGCTTTTCAGTATTTATCCATGTAGGAAACAATAACAATTGGTATGTTATGAAATTCTTTGATAATAATAAATCTAAATTACTTTGCGCAGGTTGAATAACGTGTTCATCATTGGCAGAGGTACAAAGCCGTACATTAGCTTACCGAGGGACAAGGGTGTTAAGCTATCGATCGCTGAAGAGCGCGACAAAAGGTTAGCAGCGAAAGGAGTGAATTAATGTACATTTTCAAGAAAATTTTCAATAAACCGAGAATTTCTTGGTGAATAAAAGACTTGCCTTTCAACCATCACCGTCCCAACATTGCGTTTGCGCAGGACTCGTTGGAATCGTATTATAAAGGTTCTGTCGAAGGGAACGTGTCTACCGTAAATACATACATTAAATTACTATAATGGTCTCTTTAGAAAGAATACATACGAGGTACATCATTGCTCATAATAAATGTTCACTGTTTTCCAACAATTCGCGTGTTACGCGCTTTAAGTAAGGTGCACAATTATTATGATCCTTTATGAACGACTGATGTGTTCTTTCGTGAAATAGCTTTTAACAATATTAACGATTGGCTATCGAAACGGTATCGATGTAGTAATAAACGAAATGCATTAGTGTAAATATCACGATCGAGTTAAATATGCGCTCATAAGAATAATTAAGGCATATCGTGTGCGAGACATAATTTCAAAGCCGCGATAGAGATAAAGAACGTTTTTTACAATTTTTTGTAGTCACTTTGCTGGCAGCCATATTTCGGTATTCAATTCTAGTGCTTTTCGAAGCATCGCGTTGCGTTGTTCGTCTCGGTACTTCTCGGACTTTTTCTGAACTTGTTTGGCAGCTTTCAGATACCTATAAGATCGGAAAGCGATTAAGGATAGAACTCTTCTATTCTCGATAATATTGGAACATAGAAGCCAGTACTTTTGTATACAAAGAACCGTGTTTCTGACTTCTTTCTCGATGACCCGCGATGATTCTGCAACCGAGGGCGACGAATAGTCTGAGGAATCGTTTGACTGTGCTCTTGTCAGCGGATAAATGCGGACCCATCCACCTTCTTTGGTACAAGGCGTGTTCCAGTCCTTTCCATTATCCCAAACCGAAGTTTTATCGTGGTTCTCAGAGTTATTACCTCGAAAACCGCGTGGAATGTATTTGTCCACCAACAGTGGGTTGTAACGATTCCACGAGTTCGAACAATCGTGTAGAGTTGTTCGTCTAAGCTGATGGTTTCAATGATTATAGGTATTATCAAAAAATTGTAACTCGAACTGACAAGTAGAATCAATACACGTACAGTAGGTTGGAGATCCGTGCACAGGTTTACAAAACCATCAGTTTCCCGACCGGTTCTGGATTTCTTCTTCACGGTTCGGCTTTTAGAAAACTTGGAAGACTCTTCGATTTCGACGTTGACACGGCTGGTCGACCATATCGTGAACAGGGAGAGTCCGGTGTTGCACACCGGAAGACCCAGTAAATCGAACAAGTCGTGCAGTAAGGGTTTCTTCACCTCTGAATCGATCTCGCAGTCGTTGCTTAATGCCGGGCTGAGATTGACCTGTTGGAATGCCGGTTCCTCTAGGTTACGTACATTTATCTTCCGTCGCGTGCAAAGCCGAGAGCTCTATATATTATATCAACCTCGAGTAACCATGGTTTCAGATCCTTGTCGATCAACACGTCGAAGCCAAAGAACTCGAAGCAATTGGAAGATCTCGGTATGGCCGCTGCTTGGCTCAGTATCGTCAGGCTCACTAGGCAGGCGATTCTCTGCCAAAGGAACCAATCACAGTAACCAGCCTGCTCGAAATACCTTCTCAACTGTCTGAAAGTCCATTTACAGCCTACAACGATTGCGATTTTGTCACTGTTTGCTTCTGCTTTTCAGATCAATCAAGAGACAACAGATCATCATTACCGGAACCGACGCGCTCCTTTTTCTCTGCGTACCCCGGCCCGAGCTTGTTCAAAGAAAAGTTGGTCAGGTGTCTGAAGGGATCGTTCAGGTGTTCCAAGGAGAACTTCTCCGTGGCAAAACGCGTCAACCCTTCCTTGTACAAATATATAGTCAAAGGACGATAGGAGGGTACGCACACGTACAGTCTCAGATCGAACTTGTAGCCCCCGATCAGAAGAGGATTCTCGATATATCTCTGCACCACCGTTGTATTGTCATAGGTCAGATCGCTTAATTTCTGTACACCGTAGAAAATCTGCATTGAATTCAGTTTGCTCGACGACATATGACCTACGAGAATGGAAACTGTTATTACGCGAAATAGGAAGATCCCTCTTCCTTGGCTCTGACTGACTGGTTTGCAGATCCAAACCCTGTCGTCTTTCTCGCAACGGTTGCATTCCTCCGCAAACTTCGTGTACTCCGACGGCAAGTTATACCCTGCGGGACTAACGCGATGCATTCCACATTTGATAACGATCAAACACCCGTTCCAGTTATCAACGTTCGTGTTCTAGATCGTACCTGAAGTCGTAGACTGAGCCGTGCATCTTCTTCATGCATCTTAGGTGTCGGATGAGATTGTCCTTTCTACAGATCGAGCTCCCCTTTGGAATTCTATTGACAAACTGTGAAGTCGGTAAAATTCTGTTAATTATGTGTGCTTAACAATGACAACACGGTGGTATAAAGTCGCTGGAAGCTATCTGCGCCCACTATCATTGTAAACTATCGGCTACTTAGCTACACGCGTCTTGCGCCCTATTCATGGATACGCGTGCATAAACTTTCGTATAAATTTCAGTCGAATAGAGAGCCGGATGTGTTATTACCTGCCAGGGCAACGGCCTGTAATGAGGCGACGGGAAACCACCGGACCGCCACCATAAATTCCATCGATCTTTGAATACATTATTATCGCCAGTGTATTCCCTCCAGCCACGTTCCGTGCAAACCTGTGAAAAATATGCGACATTCTCGTATCCTGCAACGGAAGTTCGTCCGGTCGCCGGACAGAATCCGAGCAATGGTTCGTTTAACTTTTCATTCAACTGAGACAGACTAGAAGGTTTAGATTTAAAAAGGTCCGCGCGTGTGGTGATCAGTATTCAACGATGAGCCGACAAAAATTGCCGATTAAACGCTTCAATATTACGCATTCCGCGTTTCCTAGTCTCGAGGGAGCGCGCGAGCGAAAACGTTCGAAACACGCCCTTGATTTATTTGTCGTGTTATTAGAGCATTAAGAGCGGCTGTCTCTGGTACACCAGAAGCGAGTCAAGGTCTCTAATTACAATTAAATTCGGCGCGGTATCCCCGTTCGAAGTCACGGTAGCCTACTTTTATTATTCGTCCGTGCATAATAGCCGTGCAACATTTTCTTAAAACTTGCCGATCGATTCGACCCGCGGAAGGACGTCGACACCATTTTACACCCCGCTACTACACGATCCGGATCGTTTCGTTTCGCTGCCGGTGGTGGTGGCGACGGCGGATTCGCGAAAAATACCATTGGCTCGAACGCGTCGAAGCTTCCGTCGACTTATCGTTTCGACTTGCACCTCGACGAAACGAGGGATGCCTGGCCTACTCTAATTAGAAACGATCGACGAGCTCCGCCATCGCGATAGCCTGCTCCCTTTACCCAGAATCGCCGGCAAAATAATTGTGTAATACGTTCGTCGGTCGTGTCGAATACCGTCGAGGATTCCGATCGGCGCTGTCCTATCGTCTTTACAAGGAGCCTAGAATCTAGGGCCTAGATACTTGGGCGGAATCAACTAGCCGTTTTCCGATCTAAAGCGAACCGGTTGCATAATGCGAATCGCTATAATGCTATCACTGTCCTCCGCGGTATCGTCGTCGATTCCGGGTTACTCTTAGAATCGTGCGAGTCAGGAAGAGTAGGTTGCTGTGTCACGACCACTCTATTCTTTGCCCTTTTATTATTGCATGTCGCACTTACTTAATAGCTCCTCCGATGCTGTTCTAAAAGCGGTACACGCAAAAGCGCGTCGCATCCCGGATCGAGACTCTGCAGGTATGCACGTGCATATGTACACCGTACGTACCTTGAAAAGTATTCAGTTCAAGGGCACGGCTAAGTTTGTAACCGTGCCCCGAACAAATTCCGAGCGACATAAAAGCGTGACGAGACGTATCCCCGATATTTACGAGCAGCCCGGCTCGTGCTCGTTTGCCCGTCGTTTGCTTCGTTCTTCGTTCACGTCTTTAACACTTTAACTGCCAGACTAGCCACCTTATCGGCAGCAGATCGCGTGACTGCTTGATAATTTCGAAAAAGCAAAGATTCGATCCCTTTTTGCTGATATTTGCCGATATAGTTGCACGAAGTGGACGCGCGACAGTTAACGCGTTAAAGCCGGAAGTTATTTATGGTTTTCGCTTATGGTCACTGTAAACTATAGCGTGACAATACCTGTACGAGCAGATGAGGTCCCGCACCGTTGTCGTTGAGTCTGAAGACGAAGGGCCCGTCCAAGTATTTCACTGCCATACCGACACATTGTACTTCGGCGCGCGCGATTAGTAGACAGAGCGTTGACACGGCGCGCTTTACGAGAGAACAGAGGGAAAATGTCTGTAGCGTAAACTACGGAATTTTCTTCTGGAGAACTGCTCACCTATTTCGAAGCGGAACGCGATCCCTTATCGTCGCATCCTTCGAGCATCCCATTCATGAAACTTCACGGAAATGTGAAACGGACATGATATTCGTTTGAAAATAACATTCCGGTTCCGGTATCCGTGAGTCGGTATTCAAACGCTCCTGCGATGGAACATGTCTTCGCGTATATCCTGGTGTCTCGGCTCGGTACCATAGAATGCTTTTGCAACGGCGACTTCTGTGCAGTCGACGCGACGGTCGACGGTTCCTCGTCGACGGGACGAGCAGTTCTCTTTCGGTATTCAAATATTTCGGTGGAACCGCACGCAAGCGAGTCGGGCTCCCGATTCTCACTGGTGTGCACCGCCACGTTTCGCTCTACGCAATCGCTTTGACCTGGTCGCAGGTGCGCAGGTATTGCCCGTGTGCCGGATCCCTCGTCGCTTTCCAGCTTTTATGGGTTTTCGGTGGACACCGCGACCACGACAAGGACACCGGAAGTCTGCGGAGGCTCTCAGCTCGAAAACGGTTCGCCGCTGATACACGTTTATAGATCGTTATCGCGGGCACGCGACTTTCTAGCGGCGCAACGTTCACCGAAGTTGATAGGCGGAACAAGCGTGTCAGTGTCGACGGTTCAAGTTTAAACGCGAGATTCGCGTACCAAAGACCACGCGTGTCAAGGAAATCGTGTACACCGAGCAGCGTAATTGAACCAACAAGCACATACGAACGTTGCTTATTCTCATCGACGTTCAGCTACAGGAAACTACTGCGGTCGTCGCGTGGTTGTGCCATGTGTCAATATGGGTTAACTGCTGCGGCGGTTATACGTAAGCGACACTATTTTTTGAACGGATCAAATTATGGTAGGATCTGTATCATGCAAGAAAATCAAAGGAACAATTACTTGAATCAACTTTAGCTTTCCAGATTCAGGATTCTTAACTAAACTCTTTCGAAATTGTAGAGTCTTTTGGGGTTGTGATGTGGCAGTCAACGCATTCAAGTTACACGGTTGTGATATCGGTGAAGGTACTATCGTCCTTCCGGCATCAATTTAAAAAATAATCAAGAAAATTACAGAGCTTGCGGTTCCCGGTTCGATCGCGTTCTCCGTCGTGTATCTTTCGCGAACCTCTTTTTATGGTTCCCTTCCGGTGTCATTTGGAAATTTCGGACTATCGAGCAACCGGAAACTGTTCTGTCGGCGCTCCCTGCGATCTATTTTCGCGGCTATATTAATAGACACAGAAGCGTTCATTGAAGTCCGCGGCGATGACGTATTTGTTGCGAAAAAGATTTGCCAGAAAAATGTGTCGCGTGTCTGGCTTCAGAGGTAGGAGGTACCGCAAGGTTACTTTAATGATAAATCGATGCTACCGTCCCTTTGCCGAAGAGCTGCTTCCTTCCTCCAGTTTATTCACGAGTCTTCACGTGTCTCGAGTTTCCCTTGCACGCGGTTCCAAGTTCTTCGCTTCCCTTTGCAAATCCGACGACCATGCCAATCGAGACCAATCGTTCTTTGTTTTCGCGTCTCGGTTCTCTCCGTTCGACATTCTATAGTCTATACGACAACGATATCCGGATTTGTTTTGCCATCAGAACTTTGCACATACGTATATAGTAGGTACTCTATTTGGCTTCGATGACACTTGCAATCGATGCGGAACGTTTTTGCTCTGCCTAAAGATCCGCGATGAACCTATCGTTGTATACGTTCATATCGCTTAAGCTACTCGTCCAGATAGCTGTTTCAAACGATCTGTTTGTTTCCAGGGAGAAGCAGGATAAAAGAAGTACACTTGGGTCGAAGGAGACTTACATGAACATTTTATTTTATTGTAAGCAACACGTAACACGGATACAGAGGCTCGTGCGGTTTTCAGCCAGCAGTGGGTCGAATTCGTGGTTCGGCTAAAGAGACATCGAACGCGTGAGATGTTGAGTTCGTTTGCTGACTGCCGCGAGCCCACGAAGATGGCACAGAAATCGGTAACCTTGTCTAAAATTATATGGCAACTGCTATCAAAGAGTGCAAGTTCCTCGATCCTCGAAGCCGATATTCTCTTTAATCGCGTTTTAATCTACGTCTATTCCGAGAACGAGACAACAGCTTTTCGGAACGCGTTTTCGCCGTCCCGGCAAAGGTTCGTGCCGGTGCTCGGAATGATCAGAGACGGACGATCGAGCGGAAAGAAATCGAGGCCCGCTGCTGTCTCGAGCTCGGTTCGTTCTGTTCTGTTCCGTTCCGTCGAATGATTTATGGTGAAACTCGCATGCACGAGGATCCTGGGTCTGCTCCTCGATTCGATAATGGTAACAAGTGTCTCCGCGGAACGCTTGTTAGTAGTCGACGTGGAACCTATTCGTCGTCTAATCACGCGATCTACGACCGCGAGTCGGGTATCCGTCAATTAGTACCGCCGACGGAATCGTGACTAGCAATATTCCCATTTGAATTTTTAATGTTCCGGCATCGAACGATCCTCGATTAAATTCCACCCGGGCCACGAGAGATTCGAGCGGCCGTCTTTGGTAGCAGAGGGTACGAGAGTGTCTGTCTCCAGCGTGTCCGGTTCCCTCGAAATTCTAATCGGAGACATTGTTCGAATCGCTCGTACCTTCCGGGGGCCGACATTTACGTGACGACGCTCCGGATGCACCTTGGGCCTACGAAATATGTGATAACGCCAGTAATACTAATTGCTCAGGCGACCTTTGCGTGATCCGACCACGAGACCAAATCCGAGCTCGCATAGAGTGCGGCTCATGGCGCACAGCGTTCCTTCCATCGTTGCAGAATTGTCTGCGGCAATCATTTCGCGAGGTATTCCGAGGTATACCCGTCATGTTCCGTCCGTTCCGAGACCGGAAGCCTGACGGAGCACGAGCTGGCCCAAGGAAGCCGCGACAAACAGTCTCTTCCGCTCTTTTCGAGCAGTGGAATGTCGACGCTTTGCCTCGAACGACGAACACCCTGGGACCGCGTCGCATTATCGGTAACGAATGCGGAACAGAGAACGGATTCGATAACTGTCGTTGGCTTCGCGGCCTCGAACGTTTACGGTACACGACGATTAGTATTATCCTGAGCACCGAGCGAGCGGCGGCCGATCACGGAATCACGAGGAAACGCGATCCTCGAAGGACACCGCTTTCTCGTCCCTTTTCTTTTTTCCCTTTTCTACATTCGTTGATCGACCGTCGCCGACTTCAAGGAGCTTCTCGCGCCGCGACCTTTCGCGATCCATCCGATCGGGCAGGTCCGGCGTAATCGATAGAGATAATTAGTTCTATTAGCGTTCTATTAGCGTACTCGTTCGTATTGCACACCGCATTCCCGTTGATATCGTTTTGCAATCAACATTATCGTTGAGCGGCGCACTTTTTTATTTTTCGTTTTTTGGGTTAGTTGAAGTTTTCTTTTTTTTTTTGCTTCCGGCGACGCTGCGCGCGACTTGTCGATCGAATAGTCATACAAGAAGAAATAATAATAAGAAGAACAATATCAGAAGAAGAAGAAAATGAAATCACGGTAAAACAACATCGTGCAGACAGAATTTCGTGCTCGTAAAGCTAAGGTACGCGTATTCTCCGCAATTTTTTTTCTGCCTTTTCCTTATTTTCTACTTCCACGGCCCCGTCCCCTACCTTGCCCTGAATCTCCCTTTGCATTTTGTGCATCGGGATTCGACGAGCCACGGGTTTTAACGCGCGTGATTTTTGCAGAACGGACGACCGCCCTTCGCGTAGAAACTCTGGCCCTCGAGGTTCTTCCTACACATCTGCAACAGAGAACAGGAAACAACGGCATTGGTACATTCTACATTGTACGGGACCTTTATATAAATAACTATTTTTCCAAGAGTATATAAACGTCTGTAGTTCGGTCAGAAATAAATCCAGCGAACGCGACACAAACCGGTAGAGAGCAACGTCGAGTCTCAAGGAAGAAACGCTGCCGGTTGTTGAGCACAATCGGCAGCCTGTTTCTTCGACTTTCTTCCCGGTTTTGGATCGATCGGTTTATTTCGAGAAGCGTTCTCGCACTAATTGCGTACCGTGCAGTTGAAGCATTGGCTGTGGTAATTATTGTTCAGGGCCTCTACCCAGCGATCTCCAGCCTCGACGGGGAATCCGCACGCGAAACACTTTGTCGTGAACAGCTCGTTCCAATCTGCAACGAGGAAACAGAACGGAGAAAGAAATGCGATTCCATTGCAGCCGAGTTAATGGGACGGGAGAGCGGGTTTTAGGGTGTATCGAACCAACCGGCTTCGCAGTAGGGCAGTCCTTCTTCGAGGAAGAACGGGCTGTTACCGAACAGTTTGCCGCAATACGTGCACTTGAAGCATTCAGGGTGGAAGTGCTTTCCAATCGCGTTCAGGCAGTCCTGGAACATCGGTAGGCAGACCGGTACTCGGAAAATTCTCTGCTCGAGGTTCTATTTTTCCCTAGATAACTCGTAGTACTCACGCCTTTGATTTTGTTGTTGCATTTGTTGCAGCTCGGTGCGATGAAGCGTTCGAAGCAGTACTCGCAGTAGAGTTGTCCCTTCTCCTCGACGAACCCTATGTCCTGAAGGGGTCGACGGCATTGCGTGTTCACGCAGACGAAGTGCTCGGGACACCATATCTGTCCCAGCGCGGTGATGAACGGTCCCCTGAGGCACGCGCAACAAACGGCATTATTCTCCGCGGCTCGTGCTCCGCGGATTGATTCGGCGAGAAAGCAGATCCAAGCAGAACAAACGGCAATCAACGGAGACAGAACCACATTCTTTCCGTGATCGCTCGACTCGGAAAACTTTAGCAGACTAGTTTAGGAAACGTCAGGCAAGTGCGGTTAAAGTGTCTCTGCTTTTACGATCTCGTGTAGAATCGATTGGATTACGAATTGGATTACAAACCTTGTACACTGTTTGTCGTTTCTACAGCAGACTGGTTTTACGAGGAGACCGTTTTTCTTGCGATTAATATTTTCCCCGTTAGCTGTTAACATCGTGCAAACACTGTTAATCACGTCGCAAACAGAAAACATCGTACAGTTATCGTATTAATTTCAGCAACAACAAAACAGAAACGAAATCGATACACATTCTCGAGCGATCGCCAGCAACGCGGGATCGTCCTGATCTTTCGGCGTTTCCTCGTCGTCTGAAACGGATCGCAATGTTGCGATCTTGCGAGCAACAAACGAGATATTGGTGGGGGAACAGGGAAGAGGAACGAGACGGGTTAAAACAACGAAAACATTGGAAATGGCAAAAACAAGAAGTAGAAGACAAAATAAGAGAAGAGAATAAGGCACACACGGTTGACGAGCAACGGCGAGAGTACCTGACGTAAGAGTTGCAATGAGCGCAGAGGGGCACTCGCGATCCCGGTCCACCTGCTTGATTCAGGATGCCCCGTCCGCGTTTAGGCGCGCTGCTGCCGGCGAAGGTTCCGCTCTTCGACCCGGCACCACCGAGGCCACCGACTCCGGTACCTAGATCCGGGTGGGATGACAAATTTGGTGGGTCTACTAAACTTTGGGTATTGCTAGAGGGAGAACAGTGGACACCGTCCTGGCAGTCATTCTGGGTGACGCATCGACTCCCGGATTGACAGCGGGTGTTGATCGAACACTGACTGCCCGACTGACAGCGGGTCTGGGTGGAGCAATAAGAGCTTTGGGTCTTGCTACAGTAGCTCTTGGTCTCGCTGCAGCCCCGTGTCTGGCACGCGTCGGACTGTGCCTGGCACTGAGACTGGGGCTGAGCCTGAGCCTGTGGCTTGTACAGCTGAACAGTGGGTACTTTGTTGGCAGTTTTGCAAGTCAGTCGTGCGAGCTGCCCACTCAAATTAGTGCGTGGCTTGTGGATCGGCTCGAAGGAGCTTCTTTGCGGACAGGAGGGAGGTTGGATTGAAGTTTGTTCCGGTTCCTCGTAGGGGAACGGGATCTGTGGGAAAGGTAACTTCTTCAGCGAAGGGGGTAAACCGGCCTTGGTGCAGGGCGCGATGCAGACGGAGCCGTCTTCGCAAGGTGCCACGCAGACCCCGGTGTCGGGGCAGTTCGGGATTTCAATGTCGCAGGAGGATTCTCGACCGCAACGGCCCGAAGGTTGACCGCAGGAGCCCCCGGAGGTGCCGAAGCAGGGTGAGACGCATACACCGGCGCGATCCGCGGTAGGCACGACGCAAACCCCTGATTTCTGGCAGCAGGGATTCGGCCCTTCGCAGGGAACTACCACTACTCCGGCCTTGGTACCCTGGTCAGAGGTCGCTTTGCAGGGCAAGACTGTCAACCCGGTTTCCGGGCAAGGTTTCGAAGCGGGAGGAGTGCCGTAGCTTACGTGGCGTACTTCCGTCGAGCTGGTGTAGATTGGCTGCGCCGAACCTGCCGACGTCTTCGAGGCCAAAGGACACGGAAGCGAGGGCTTCGAGGGACTCGTTCTGCCGATCGCGCACACGCCCTTCGACGGCTGCTCTTTCGGCTCCGGCAGTGGTTTCGCCAGAGCTCTTCTCTCGCACCTCTCGAAATCTTCGACCACCTGCAGCGACTTTTTCACCACCTCCTGCTTCTTCTCTCTGGTCTCCTCGCTGGTCATGAACCGCTTCTCTTGGAACTGTGCGTGGACAGCGTCCGTGGGTCCGCTATTCATGTCGTCGGTTTGCTTCTCGTCGAAATCCACTGTCTTGGTGGCCGCGTACTCCGCGTGTCTGTGACCTTCGTCGGTGTCCTCGTCGACCTTGTAAGAGACGCTCTTCTTCGTAGGGAAGTGCACGGCGGACCGCTTCGGTGGTGGATCCTCTCTGATTCGAGGGGCCTGAGCCTTCACGTAACAAGGAGGCGGGGTGGGTGGTCCTGGAGCCGGTGATTTCGATCTTCCTGGTGTGGGCGTCGGAGTCCTGCTAGCCGGCGTGTACGTGTGGCCCTCCACCGCGGTTTTCTTCGTGGCTACCAGGTACTTTTGGTAGCTGGGAATGGTGTCCGGTTTCTTTAGGGCGGCGGTGATGCACTTGCTGCTAGGCGTCGGGGGTCGAGGCGACACCGAGCAGTCTCTCAACTTGAAGTCTGGCGGTGGAGTCGGCAAAGGCCGAGGTTTCACCGGAGACGGAGGCGGTCCAGGGTCCTTCGCCCTGCCTTCGCCATAGAGGATGTCGGACGGCGGAAGATGACAGCTGCCTCTATCGCTGTATAGCGCCGGCGTCCCAGGCCGACTTCCCACTTTCCTGTCTTCTGGTCCGATCTCCCTACTCAAGGGAGTGTAAGGACGCTCGGGAGCTATCATAAGCGCCTGCTGGAACGGCGAAATGGGTCTTGGCTCCTTTGGCGGAGGCTTCGGTTTACACCTGTGATCCAGGTATATGGTTTCTTCCGTGTAAACTTCCTTCACGCTGGTGGACGTGCTGGCAGGCGTGAAGGGTCGATCGGGTGCAGTGGTCAGCGCGTTCACCATCTCGGACTTCCACTCCTTCGGTGAGGAGTTCTGGATTGCGGAATGAGGGATCGGTTTCGGGCCGGTGTCGGTATGTTTTACAAACTGCACGTGCTTCTTGTTCGTCTCCATGACTTCCTGCGTCGGATACTTGTTGCACACTTGCTTAGACCTGGATGACTGCTGGTCCCTCAAACTCTGGTGAACCTCCACCTGCTCTCGCAAGCTTTTCCTGCGCTCATCCTCGACGTCCTTCCTCCGAACGCGCTCCTGAACCAGAACCTCCTCTGTTATCTCTTCGTAGGTCTCCTTAACCAGCTTCTTGCGACCCGGCGTGTCGCTCTCTTCCTCCGTTACTCTCTCTTCGCGCACCACTGTTCTTCCAAGAGGCTGTTCCCGAACCTCTTCGACCACTTCCTCCTCGAAGGTTACATGTTTGCTTCGCTCCTCTTCCTCCTGCCTTCTACGCTCTTCCTCCTCGCGTCTTCTCCTCTGCTCCTCCTCCTCTCTCTTCTTTCTCTCCTCCTCCTCCTGTTTTCTTCTCTCCTCCTCTTCCTCTTCTCTCTTTCTCTCCTCTTCCTCCTGTTTGGCCTTCTCGAGCATCTGTGTCACGTCCACCGCGGTCGTGACCACCTCCTTGGATTCGACCACCGTCTTTTCTTCGGTTTGCTTCACTTCTTTCTCGACGTGGGTCGCGGTGGTTCTCGTGTAGGTTTCCTCGGTGTCTTCTTCGGTTTCGACCATGGGGGTGGAAGGTCTTGCCGGCGACGGGATCTTCTCTATGGTTTTCTCGAAGGTCATCGTTTTCTTCACGTGCATCCCGTCGACGTCTTCCTCCGAGGTCTCGGTGACGAAGTCATGCTCCCCACCGATGCCCGTCTCCTCTTCGTCTCCGCCGGCGATTTCGTCCGCTGGTCTAAGATCGGTGACCTCCTTATCGATCTCGGTGATCTCCTCCTTGGATTCCTCCTGCTTGATCGCCGGCGGCGTCGGCAGGGGCGGCTTCTGACAGATGGTTTGCTCCCTGCGGCAGACTTTAGAGGTGTAAGAGCGATGCTCCTCGCGGAATGGCTGGTTCCTCTCGCATATTCGTTCGCGCTGGCAGATCTCCTTCTGGTGGAACTGCTTGCAGACCTTGGGCGGCTCGGCCCCGTAGCTCTGCTCGTATAGGTTGCCGCCGCTCGTCACAGTAGCCGTCCAAGGCTTTGGAATCGGCTGGACGATCCTCGTAGGTGTTAACGATCTCCTGACGCTATCCGTCGAGCTGGGCCTCGAGGTGATCTCGCCTCTCGACTGTCTCTCGGCGGAGGAGGAGGAGGTCTCCACCAGCTCGACCTTTCTGTAAACTGGCCCCGGGCAGCTGATTCGTTCCATCGGGTCGTACTGGAAGCTTCCCCAATGGCTGGTCACCCTCTCGACCTCTTGGTCGGTACTCTCGGTCCTCTTCTTGTTCAATGCCCGCTCGCAGGCCTCGATGCAGGCCTTCTTCTCTCTGACCGCCGGTTTACCCCTTCTGTCGAGGGCGGGATTCGGGTCGATGTACAAAGGACTGGCGGTGGGATAGGTGATTTCCTCGATCGGTTTCGGCGGTGGCCAGGAGAGGCTTTTCGACTTGACCGAACTCGGTCGGTGCTCGGTCTTGGTCTTCTCCTCGACCAGCTCGTAATAATAGGACTTTTCGTGGGATTCTGTCGTGTTTTCAGGGATCGGACGGTCCGATAGGGTCGTTCGACAAGGGAGAGGGGATCGAGGATAAGCGAGCGACGGTGGATACGATCGAAAGCGGGCCGAACATACAACGAACACGAACACAGAAACACAGAAAACATTTTTGTAAGGCGAGCGGCGACACATACGTTTCGACGACAGACAAGACAGGTGTGTTGGGTCATAGGGGTGAGTTAGACAGAACGAAAAAAAAAACAAAGAAATCAGCCGTAAGTAAGAAGCACATTGAGCGGCTCGTGCCCGCGATCCTAATCTCTTTATTCGCGTCTCTACTCTCTAGCATAATCTAAATATCTGTCGTTGTGTTTCAGACTGGTGGGTCGCGGGCACGTTCAGGGCGCTAAATGAAAAGAAGCGCAACTTAAGAAAAGAGAGCGATTAAACGGTAGTGAACGTCGCGGAGGCAATTGGCTCTGAACGGACAGAAAGCAACGGAGAAGCGGAAGCTCGTTGACGCATGGTTGGCGGTCGGTTGACGGTCGATTGACGGTCGATCGACGCGAGCGTTCTTGGCAGAGTGAGCAAGCGTTAACGAGTGAGCAGTCGCACTTCTCGATGAATCATTGATCGTGGAACGCAGGCTACGGAAATTATGGCCACGAGCTGTCCGAGTGTTTTAGCATCTCGACGACCCCGAGTTCCCCTCGGAAGCACCGACGACGCGAGAAAGGAGGGAGGCAGCGGATCTTTCATCAGTTTTGCGAACATTCTGCGACTCGGTATGCCGCGATTACACTTCGGAGGAACTTGAAGACGTTTTCGTCGTGTTTTCACATGAAATTGGAGAAAAGGAACAACATGTATCGAGCGAAGAGCTTGCTCGGCTTGGCTGTCGCTTTATTTCGTAATACCACTTCAAATCTCTCAACACTTTTCGAGGAAACACTCGTCGGTATGGTTCACGATGTTACCGATCCCGAAACACGTGATTCGGCTTCGACGAATAAATAAGTTACGCTGGAACTATTGGACGGTTGGAACGGCTGGTTCGCGATCGATCTCTTCCAATAAATAGACGTTTTCTATGCACATAATAGAACCTTTTTTTATCAAAGTACTTGTTCGTCGAAGGTGTAATATATTTCGTAATATATCTCATATAGCGATGGATAGGCGAACGAATGGTTGAAAGAATGAATGAATGAATGAATGAATGATTGAATGAATGAAATCTGGAACCGGTCGTTTCGACCAGTCGAGTAATTCTGGCGTCGAGGAACTATGAGAACGTTTCAGGAGTCGTCGCTCACCGAATCACGATGTTCGAGACAGCGAGAGGGGAGATCGTGAACGTTGAATATAATAATTGTCATATATAGATATAATCGGATATCGTTCGATTCGGCTGTCAGCACAAGGACGACGACGACGGCGCAGTCGAGAGCTACCGATTCATGCGAACGTGAGGGAGAAGGGTCTGGGTTTCGGGTTGAAAGATGGACCGGCTGAAAAAAGATAAGAAAAGAAAAAATTATGCCCAGGAAAGGTAATGCTTTGGCAGATCGAAGTACGAATTCGATTCCCATGTCTGTGTTTATATGCATGCGAGACTTTTTAACGTTGCGCGTGTGGTTTCAGATGTTCGTGAAATGAAACGGGGAAAGAAATATAACATGCTCGTTACTCGAAGAGAAGAAAGAGGAACACCGAGGTGAGAGGAAAACAAAATACAAACACGCGGGTATATTTTTACTCGCGTGTCCTCTCTGCGGTTACGTAAGCTCTCGATGCGGACCCGATTCATTAATTCGCTATCCGGGTCTCGACCGAATCGTCCCAATTTCATTTCGATCGGTCCACATCATCGTTGCTCGATACGTTCCCGGAGTATAAATAATTCGATTGGCTATATGCGATCGTGATCGAGAATAATGAGAATGTCATGCGAATATGTGTGTGTCGCAGCTCTCGGAACTCGCCGTCGACACGTCACGAGGATCGACGACCGGGTGCGAGTGGCAAGTTCGACAAGAGAGCTTGCAAACTTGGAGTAAACGCGCGTCGGCTGATCTACGATCTACAATCGAAAAGAATCGTCCTCGTTGGATCGCGTGGGCGCACCGTGAAACGGGAACGAGATCGATGACGAAGGGAGGTGCGAGTAGATGAAAAGAAAAAAGTATGCGAGGACGCAAGCCAAATGGAGCATGATATTAGCCAAAGCTCGAAACTCGGTCAACAGGCTCGAATCTTATTCGCCATACCTGTGAAGGGTGCACTTTTTGGCTTTGCCAGGGCGGAGATCAGACCTATTTGCAACAATCGAAGAGCAAAGTGAGGCCAAGGATAATAGGCTGGTTCGCCGTCATGATTATACGCGATCGAACGGAGATCGTTCCTCCAGATACTGCGAAAAACTCGTGCTCTCCGCTTGTCGTCGGCACGCGGATTTATACGAACGCGATTTCCTGCTTTTTTGCTTCCCGGCAACCGGGAAACGAGAACCACGAACAGCGAAACCGTGAACCGCGAGCCAGGAAGACAGTGGCGTGCCTGTCGTAATTATCCTGGTGATTGGTCGTCGCATCGCGTCGCGACAAGGAATTTCGTGCATGCCCCAAACGAGGTCTGAGCACCTGGTACTTTGGCGTTTGTTCTACGAGCCTTTTAAACTAGATTTTGCGTGTACCACGAGAAAATCTTCTCCTACGGTTCTCACTACCTCACAACCTTTCGGGTACGAGTCCTGATCGATCGGTTACCATCAATTTTGTTGATGCCGTAGACTGTTCGACAATGAAAACTCCGGGTCGCTTTGCAGAATTGTTTCTCTGGCGTTTGAGAGCCCTGTTCAGACCCTCGACGAGGGAGTCGACGAAGTTGCATAAGGCGATCGCAAATTACATAACGTCGATTCGCGGATGGGCGAGACGATTTTTTCCGCGTTCAATATCGACACCGAAATTCGCACGGTCTGCTCGCGGGATTCTCCGCGCGTTTGGCGGATCATTGTCCTCCATGAAGAGGAGAACTTACCAGTCACAGTCTGACTCTGAGGTCGTGGCAGAGTGCTGCTTCCCGAGTTGATCAACGGAGGAGGCGACGACAGGTTCGACGGCAGAGTGCTTGATCCTCCAAACGGCTTCGGACCAATCAGGTTGTTGGAGGCTGGCGCCTGTGTGCGGCATAAAATACTTGGTTATTCTCTGTGCTGCGTGTTCCGCTATGCCTGACAAGACCGTTGATGGCAAAATAAAAAATAAAAGAACAACGCATACTGCGTGCATCGCATTCCGACAATGAGAAAAACACAGACACAAACGCGAGTTCGTTAAGCGGTCGGCCCGAAGACAACGACGAGATTAAGCGCTGCCTTGGTCATGCTCGAATTTCACTGACACCACCGAGATATCTCGAGTTCCGTGCACTCGTCGGATTATCCGGGAATAATGGTCCAACGATCGGAAAAGGCTCGCGAGAATCAGGAAGCGGAGGACGCGAACGAGGCAAGCGAGATTGAACGTACTTCTCCGGAGAACATAGTCTGGTATTCAAATCAGCGGGACCGCGGTGTGCGCGATTATCATCGGATCGGTAAGGACGTACCTTACGGAGTGTAAGGTTTCGAGTTGCGAGAAGCTTAAGACGGGCCGGGCCGGGCCGCGTTGGGACATTACCTGGACTGATCGGAAACTGGGTGGTTCGACGGGCGATGTGCCAAGGCGGGTGGGCTGCAATGCATAAAACGACAGAACGATGTCACGTGGCGGTGGCAATTAAAAAGGGGGAGAGATTCGGGGAGAAGCCGACTGCACCGGCAACACGCACGCTCCCGATCGCGCCAGGCTAATTAGTCACTGGTTCGAAAAATAGATGACAAAGAGGAACCAACGATCAAGATTGCCAGCCGATGGACCGATTTCTCCGACGAGTCAACGAGAAGGAAGTCCGCGGATCCGAAGGACGATTCGGTCGAATATCATAACGATGACACCGATTCACCGCTGTCGCAACTTTTTCTTCCCTTCTCGTTTCCTGCGTCTTTCTCTTTCTCACTGCCATTCACTTATTTTCTCTTTCATTCTCTCTCTCTCTCTCTGTTTCTCTATCCATCTGACTGTTTAGCGGGTTAGCCCGCGTTCTCGTTACAATACGTGTCCGAACGAGATTAAATCCCTGTCAATTTTGCTCGTCGCGTATCAATTGGCCAACCGGTCGACCAGACACGTAAGCGCGACTGCTATGCGACATGGAAAATCGACGGCAAGGCGAATTCGATTCGGTTCGAAGGTTCGTAGGTTTATAACGGGTTCAGCCAACCTCTGTGCAACCGGTCTGTATGGTGATCGTGCTCGTAAACGTTTTCGATTCCCAGTGGCACTCGCCGTTCGTGATGCAGCCGTTCCTATTCGGGGACGATACTTGAAGATTCGGGGATCCGTAATCTGGACTCGAGCGATTGTAAGCCTGGAAAAGCGATTAGTGCAAAGCGGAGGCCACACACGAGTTAAGGTTGTTCATCCTAGCGATTTCTCTATCTGCGATTCTGGTTCTTATTCGTCCCGCAAAACGTAGGGTCAGCGTTTCAGGATTAAACTTTGCGTGAGTACACACCAGCTTCCGTTACTAATTCTTCAAAATCTGAGTGTACGCTTAGCCGAAAGGTGTTCGTACTGCGTGCTAATTATAAGAAGCTATTACCGACGCGCGTTATATAATATTTACACCACTGTTCAAGGTAAAGATTACGCAAGCGATTTGATAATTTCCTCGCCGTACAAAGATCAGGAGTTCCATCGAAAGCAGCCAATTGGCACTCGGGAATCAAAAGCTCGAAGTTCGAATTGAAATAGTCCCGCGGCTCGAATGAAATTTTTATAAAGTGGCTCCGGAAAGTCTTATTGGAGTGACTAGTGAAATCGTAAACGGAAGTTTAAGGAATTGTTGTTTAAAAGGGAAAATTTAATCTGTCAAATCTAATCTGCGTTAGGGTCGATGAGAAAAAAAAAAGAATACGGTCGAATCTATTTGTAGAGATTGCAGGTTTCCGATACGAAACTGGAGACTTTCCAGAGCCAGTGGAATGTAGCAAATGTAATTTTCAGGCGGGGACAACGCAAAGCGATACTCTCTATGCTGAACACGATGAAAGCAGAACCGAAGTTAGTACTGTTTGGAGAATACTCACAGAGAATGGCAGCGGTGAAGACGCGTGGTTGCTCAGGGGTGGAGAGAGCGGCGCGTTCGCCAGCGCAGCGGAAATCGTGCTGGCAGGAGCCCTTCCGCCTCTGGAAATTTCATTGGATTTTTATTGGCGGTTGTCACGCGTTATTCCCATCGGTTCTCGCGCTCGCGCAATCCGTTCCGTTCCATTCCCGTGGAATTTCCGGTAAGTCTTTAATTGCCAGCTTAACGGCTCGCTTACATTCGCCACGGTTTGCTTATCTTCGTTAGTGTTTCAAGCGGGATTATTGTTTCAGGCGTAGGAGCAACGAGGGCTCGAATACTCACGGCGGTACGGTGATTGGAACCATGCCAGCAGGTGCGTTTTGCCTGGCGACTAGTTTCGCATGAATGTCGCAGTACAATTTGTTGTTGATGTTGTAGTAGCCGACGTTTTTCAAGGAGGTGCCGCAGGTCGAGCATTTGAAGCACTCCACGTGCAGGTTCTTCTCCTTGATCCTAACGAAGACGCCCCTGCGGAAAAAAGGTGGATCGATTGAGTCGATTCGCTCGCTATTACTTACCCGATCAGTGGACAGAGTGTCATGAGTTTTCGTCCTAATCGATGATAGCGGATAGAAGAGTTCTCGTCACCTCGACGACGGAGGCCGAGAACGCTACTTTGGTGTAGGTGTGTACGTGAAACGACAGTTTATAATGCACCACTCCCGTCAGAAAAGGTTCGATCGAAAGAAACAAGTATTTCGTGCTATAAAAGATTTAAGTGGCATCGCGGAGAAAGAACGCTTTTCGGTGATCGAACGATCAGGACGGTTGCCAAAACGCTTGAGGACGGGGCACAGATCCTACCACGAACCACTGCCCAATTCTTTTCTCTTTTATAGGCGCTTAACTTGTTTGATCGAACACTTTTCTCCAAGAGTGCAAGTACAGTTTGATCTGGTCGAAAGGGTTTCTCTTCGTTTCGGACAAAATCCCAATACCGATGAGTAAACGAATGTTTCCCGAGCGAGAAAATCTGATCTTCGCGGCGAAAAACAGTGTGAAAATACAGTGTCCGGGAAAAAAAAATACAAAAAGCATCACATCGACATATCAAAACGACAAAAATGGTATCGAAAAACAATGGAAAAAATGAAAAAGTCACAACACCGAAAGCATGTTCTACGTTGCTCTCGCGAGAGCATATTCGACGAGTACCACACTGAATGATGTCGAAGAGTTGCGATCGAGATGGAACAATGAAAAGAATGAAGACAGAGAGAGAGAGATAGATAGATAGATAGAGAGAGAGAGAGAGGGGAAGAGAGTGAGAAAAATATAGAGATAATAGAGAAAGATAGAGTGAGAAAATGAGTAGAGAATGAGAGAGAGAGGAGAGAGAGAGAACTTCTCACGAGATGAGAGGCAAGAGAAGCTTGCACCAGTGCGAGTGCGAGTGCGAGTGCAAGTGGTCGGTGCACGGCTCCCTGTGGATGATGGAAATCCAGTCAGATAATGGGGAGCCGTCCTTCACCGACGAAGCGGTACCGACGACAGAGGCGACAGAGAGGATTGGTGCTTCGACGCAAACACAGAGCAGGAAAACCGTGCAACACGCGTAGAAAGATAGCACATCGGCAATCCCCATTCTCGATCGACAGAGCACACCTGACACCGACTCGGTCGATCGATCTACGGTCGCACGATGAAGGGATATGCATGGCGCGGACGTCTTCGTCTCGATCAAAGCGTTCGACGAATGATACCAGGTGATTCTACGACAATCGAGCCACGATTCCGCGTTGGTACTGCTTCTCGTTGGGAACGAAGTCCGCGACTCTTCGATCAATTTATCAACATCTATGTGCATCTTCCGCACGATAAAGTTAACCCTTATCACTTTAATTCTTCGATGCGACTATGCCGCAGCAATTCAACTCATTCTCATTAAATAAGTACAACCATGCTATTTGAACATACGGCTACATCTGCTGTCAAGATGATTCTTATACCACACCTGTAATGTTCTACTGGCGTTAAAATCTCCTACAAAACGTAATGACTGCGAGTTTGAGAGAGTTGGTTTAGTGAAGCCGTAGGTTCAGTAGAGTTGAAATTGTGGCCATTCGGTAAACGTTCGTTCCACGTCGTTAATTTCGCAGGCATGAATATTTTAATGGGACTAGCTTCCAAGTCTCGTCGTAATTCAGATATTTTCAAAGTTGACGCGAATCGTACAAATAAATAGCTGTCCCCTCCATTTGTCTCTAGCGCAGTGGTTACGTTTTCGACGCTATTGTTCTTAAAGTTCGTTTCTCGCAGACAAATAATTTGTTTAGGTTTGTTGAAGTAATAAGGGCCTATCAAATATTTCGAGGATCGAGGTCGCGAGCTCGTTCCCATCCACGCGTCACAGTGACCTTTCTCACTGATCCGTACGTTTGTTCATGGGTCACAGTTGACAGAAGCGGCGGATAGAAATCGTCGGCAAGCTAACAAATAACCCGATCGATCAACAATCGGGCTGGCAAAAAAAAGAAAACGTGGGGGTAGAAGAGGCGATTTCTCGTGGAAAATAGTTACACGATCACTCGGTCACAGTTGCTACAACGGACGATCGAAGTGTCCGAAGATGGGGAGGAGTCCTGTCGTTGCGGCGCACGTATCCACGAATTTTCATTGGAATTGAAGGCCGGAGTGCCGTGGAGCGCATGGAATAGAGGCGTGGGTGACCTCGGCGAGGTGGCCCTTCCGCCAACCGCGTGGCTCACCGACGAGTAAAACTCTGTTCTCGGATGAACTACGACATGGAAGTAGAGAAAACCGATCTGTGACTCGACTGGACACCGGCTACAGCTTTTTGATAGACGCGAGCAACCAGCTATCCCCTACGGGTTTGGTCTCTGTCATCTCTCGCCATCCGCGTTCGAGGACGTTCGCAGTCGATCCGGATTTTCGGTTTTCATCGGGTCTTTTTGATCCCCGAAGCCTCGGTCGTTCCATTTTTCGGTCTGACGGTTTAACGATTTAAGAAACACGGGGCGTATTACCGAGATCCGATACGAATGGGAACATCCGCGACGTTGGAAAAGGTCGCCTCGTTGCTTATCGAGGAGCTGAAGAAACGCTCCGATTTCCCTGTCTCGTGTCTGTCAATGGCTGAAAGAAACGAGGTAACGGCCGAGGACGCGATCCGGCCTCGTCAACTTACACGATGAGCCTCTCGCATTCGGCACAAATGTTCTGTCCAGGCGGCAAGCTCGATTGCGGCGTCGAGGGCTGTTGCTGTTGCTGTTGCTGTTGTTGCTGTTGCTGCTGCTGCTGCTGATACTGCTTGGTTTCCGGCGAGGAGACCGGCCTTAGTCCTGCCAGGGCCGGCGACGACGGCGTAATCACGCCGCTCTGTGCAGTGGGCTCCGCTATTTCGCAAAGAAGTTATCGTACCGAAAAGACCGGCGTCTTTCGAGCCAGCTGATCCACGGAAAAAATCACTGGAGAGCGATCCATTTTACACTCGTGGCTCGCCGCGTCTTAATTACGACTTCCGGTCGCGAATCGCTCTTCTAATACATTCTCATCAAGAAATGCTTCCTTTTTTAGCACAATTAGCCAGTGGGGAGAACTCTCCAGTGTTTCTTTTAACTGCGTCGACGCGAAACATTGAACTACCGTAACGCGGTACAAGGATGCCTCGATTGCTGTCGTGTTTCGCTATCTCCACCAGCCTTTGGGAAACGCGAAAATTCTGCGACAGTTATCGAGGCAAAACTGAAGCAAGTGGAAGATCGAGGATTTAACTGCGTGTACTAACCAGGCTCGGGAGTCTTTGGTTCCTTGTCTGCTTCCTGAACCATCTTGAATACCTCGCTGTTCTCAGCGTTGTAATTCTTCTCGTTCTTTTTGAAGTTCACCCTACAAACGTTAAAGAACGTCAGTTTATCCGAAGATATTCTTTTCCAGGGTGTTCGCAACCAGCGCAATTTTACCCGAGGACACCTCCAGCCAGGACCTCAGCCTGCGCGGAGAGCGTCTCCGCGATGGTTTCCTCGCTGTAGATTCCCACAGGACTGTTGTATTGTTTGTTCACGATAGACTTGATCGAGTCACCCGTTCCGTTCAACTGCAACACGAGCAACCGATTACCTTCTCTCGGGGCTACGTTTATTTGATCTATCGGGTGAGCGTAAAAGCGACAGGTGCTTATTGAATTTTGCGTAATCATAAGTAGAAATACTAAGAGGAAAATGTGTGTCGCAGGTGGGCTACAGAAAGACAAAGGAAGAATTTGGAGCAAGGCTGAGATTCCTCGATTCATTTCGCTAATTGACACTAACGAATGGTTTTGGACTGAAGTTGTGCCCGCTGCCGATGTGCGATCCATCCTGTTTCTTCGCTGCCAACGACGTCTTCGTAACTGGAGTAATGTTGCCCATCGAGGTGGGCGACGGCGACGGCATGCTGGAACCCAGAGGCGTCACGTGCGGCTTCCATGTGCCTCCACCTCTGTCGGCACGACGGTAAATTCAATATCGCTATAGCCCTTCTCATCGATAATCGTCAAGGTACAGGGTCGCGATCGTAAATTCAATTTTACGGACTTCTTGGGTCCTAGAGGGTCGCGATATTAAATTCAATTTCATAGGCTTCGTCGGTCGCGCGCGTTTGACAATCTTCGAAGTAAAGGACGGGGGCAAAAAGGGAGGAATGTTAATGGCGACTACCTTTGTACGGTGACCTCGAAATTGTTGCCGGCTCTGACGATCACGTCCTGCGCGTCCTTGTGCCTCAGATTGTACATTTCGGTGCTGTTCACCCTGATTACTGCGTCGCCGGCCTTCAAGCCAGCTGCTTCCGCCGGTGAGCCGCTATTCACCTGCAACGCGTAATATCATCTTAACGATCACGGCTAAAATTAGTTTCTCCACGAAGAGAATTCCAACGTCCGATCTAACCGAATACTAATCGCGTACGTCTCGCGTTTCGGAAACGGCTTGCCGCGGTCCTGACGCAATCGAAATCGAGACGCGACCCGGATCATCCAAGATCCACCAGTGTTCGGATCCGTCATCGATGCGTGTCTATTTTTAAGGGACACGCGGTTCGACCAGGACAGACTCCTCTCCAGAGTCCAGGCTTCGGTCACTGTATTTTAGAAACGCCACAGTGGCCGCCATATATTTAACTCCCCGATGGCTGGGCTTGGTTCCATCTTGACTCAGCATTGCAAACTACTTTAAATCACTAAACTATTTGTATAGGATCCAATGGGAAGATCAACGTTCATTTCAAAGAAATTAATTCGAGAATATGCGAACAAAAATTGTTGCTTAAAAATTAGATTGGATCTAGTCGTAGCTGAGATAACTTCGATTCTGTCTTCTAAAAATTATTGTAAGTTTTCTTTGTATACCGCGCGGTGAAACGTTCGTTTGTCCTGTCCGAGAAAATCTTACCAGTGTAACCATAAATCATAATTTAGTTTTTCTAGTTCTGTAAACCCTTTTCTTCTGACAAATTTTAACCCGTTGCACGCGTGTGGTAACTCCGAGGCGTTGCTAGAAATAATTACGTCACGATCCAAAATAATTTCTACGTTGTCTATGCTTGCATTTAATAAACTGTTGAAAGTGTAACTGTTGTACGAGTGACAATATTCAACTTGATACGCATATATACACCAAGTATGCAAAATGATGAATACTGTAGGTTAGAAAATCTATTTTGGATTTCGAATTCAAAGGATAAATATCATTACTTATGGCAACATGAGGAGGTATAATTTAAAACAGCGAAAAGATTTAAAGAAACTAAAAACGTTGTTTCATTATTTTGAATATATTAAAATAAGTTACAGGATAAGAAAACAATTCATGTTTGGCTTTTATGTCTCGCAGGTGACGCGAATAGTTTTCATTTTGCAGAAAGATCCGTTGTTTAATTATTACCCCTCGGAATATGTAGCTCATTAAAGCCTGAATTAAATTGCGACTGCCATTGTGTGTGTGCCAACGGTAGCTAATACTTTCAATTTCGTTCAGCGATTTGTGAATGTCTTGCGAGGATGATCTTTGGGAGCAGGATTATCGATTAACGACAGGATCAGGATTGAAGCATTAATCGGGCCGACCAACGGTAGCCCGGATGGTCGAGACGCGACGATGCTGATCGCTGTTACTTTCGCGACTTGTCGCTTTATCTTTTCCCGAGTTGCTGGAGCGCAACAGACGCCGCCCGGCAATTAAGGAAATGGATTACCTCGCGTGATCAACGGGTTGCCGTAAATCATCGTAATTTATCGCGCGTTACACCTCGTGCTCGCTCTTCCGTGCGTAGCCTTACGGCCGCGTGATTGCGCGCGAGGTTAATTACGCTATTAATATGTTTGGTAAACGGCGCGAGATCGATGGCGAGCAAGTCTCCTCTCCGCGATCCTGCGAGGCCGCGATCGGTCCAGTCGAGACAAAGAGAACGCGACGAGATGCTCATTAAGAACCACCCGCCACCAGATCATTCCAGCTTATCTTCTCCTCGCCTCCCCCCCCCCCCTCCCACCCTCGATGGATTTGGAGACAATTAATAGATCCAGCAAGATCGAACCGGCGGTCGGTTCCCGTCTATAAATACGGCCGGTGATTTATTACCGATATTTTCGTATCGAGAGAGATTTTCAACGACAGAGCCGCCTTATGGTGCGTGCACTGGCTCCGAATGTATCCAGGCTCGACAAGGGCCGAAGGAATCTAGGTCGAAAGCCAAGAGACCAAAGGCTGTCCCTCTCGACTCGCGTAAGCGAGATAGGAAATAGGTGGCGCGGAACGTTTCTCCTAGCGCATCAATTGGTTCCGGAAGATCGTTCATCGGAATCTCCGTTGCAGACCCGATCGAATGTTGATCACAATCGACGCACTTTCTGCGAGACGGTAGACACGGGAGACACGTGCTCAGCTTTGACCAGGCTCGTTCTCTGTGTGGACCGGTCAGCGGAAAATGGCAGAACCCATTTGGTCGATGACCAACGAACCTCTGACCAAAGCCGTCCTCCGGTTATCCCTAGGTCCGCGACCACGTAGGACGTAAGTCAGGGTTAAGCTCGGTGGGCACCGTGAAAGCCTGACTCTAAAAATAGTCCTGGACCGGTCTAAAAATAGGCGACTCACACGTACGCCTCGTCCACGCGCGCGCGCGCTCGTGCGGCGTACACCTCGCCGTCGCACGGCCGAGAGATAGAATGCACCAAGGTGCTGCGCGTATAGTCTTCTACGTATGACATATCTGGCCGGCCGTTTTCATTCCACGCTCTGGCCGCTCTGCCCGCGTGAACCGCGATGAATGAACGAGTACGCGCGTACACGTCGACGTATATGCGTGTTCCGAGCGAGTACGCGATGTCTCGCGGTTCGGCGCACGCCTCGCGTAATAATAGAGTCGGGCCGATTTCGGGCGAAGCTTCCGGCATAAGCTCGGACTTGGGATCGACGGCGATTCCCATAGATTTTATCATCGGTTCTCTCGAGTCGGACCAGAAAGATTCCAGGGACCGTGAGCTAGCGAGATTAGAGCCGTCCGAGATTTTTCAGGCTCGGGAAAGGTTCGAAGCCACGGTGGTTGGTACCGCGCGTCCGGCAGATAGTTTGCCGCCGGCATTATTAATAACGACACGTCTAAAAATAGAGCCGAAATATGTGTGACGCGGGCGCAAGTAGATGCACTTGAATGCAGTCGAAACGAGAGGGAGAATACGCCAAGGTGTACGAGGTACGCATTCCAATGGGCGGGTTATCAGAGACGGATCCATCCCACATTCCATGCTGGAATGCATCTCTGCTCTTTTTTCTTTCTCACACTTTGAGGGCTTAAGGCCTCGTTCATACGCGCGCGTGCTCTCTCTCTCTCTCTCTTTCTCTCTCTCTTTCTTTCTCTTTTTCTCTCTTTTTCGCCCTCTCTTTCTCGGTTGATACAGCCTCGAAAAACGTGGACCGAGGCTCGCAGAGTCGCGCAGAACAGCGCGGAGCGGAGCGGAGCGGAGCTGAGTCGCGGCCGCAGGGAACGGGCCTCGGTCAGTGACACCGGTTCCAATCGGATCGAATGAAAGGGAACGCGTTCGGAAGGAAATAAGTCACCGATACACGCTGCTTTCGCGTCACTCTCCCATTTCGCCCTAGATTTCACCGGTATTCATGTTACCATTAACCATCCGACCGATAAAACGCGACTAACTTTCGGCAAACGAACGTTTTGGACCATTGTACAATCGATAACGATCTATCTTAAACCTTTACTAGAATCACGGGGTTTCTTAAGAAGCTAGCAAACTTTTCCTGACGTCGACAGTCGTTAACGTATCTGCTCTTTCAAATGCATGGATTTCGCAACCCCGATCCATATATTTAAAGGTGTTCTGGTATGTATTTCATGCTACCGTTAACGCGATCCAAGCGCATAGCAAGCATACTACCCCTGGTAAAAAAGTATTCGAACATATTTGATAACGATGATTTTGTTTAAATATCGTAAAAATTACTTGGTACGAGCAGATTTATGGAAAATGTCAGAAACTATACTTTCTATACTGTAACTTGAAGAAACAATTCGAATTATTCTGGTCAACTATCGTCGAACCAAAGGTAGTGGATGGACAGCATCTTTCCCAGGATTTGTCTGGAACTCATGACTATGGCAAATACTAGGGGAATCGCTGCGGAACGTGGGGCTGGTCGGTGCCGTAAACCTCCTTCTACGGGAGGCTGAATACCGATGACGTCGTCGCCTCGAGAGATTCGAGGATTTTTCGCGCGAATGGATTCCGATCGCCGCGATGCGATTTCGATCTGTCTCCCGCATCTGGTCGACCGTGGCGAGAAGGGCGTGAAACAGCTCGGGGCGTGAAGAGGGGTTCGGTTATTCGGCTGTAAAGGCGAATGCGACGCCGACGCCGACGCCACGGATTCAAGGGAAGTGGAGCATGGGGTACCGCGGCCGGATTTTCTTGGAAGAAATGGATATCGGCGGGGACACGGAAACGGACGGATTCCCGAAAGCGAATTTGATTCCCGGAGAGGCGGCCGATTAGGCGCGATGACACACACGGCCCGGAGCCGGAAGCGCGTCGTCGATGCGACGCTCGGCGACGCTAAACGACACAGTCTCCACAAAGAGTCCTTGTGCATCGCGAGACGATGCACTTCGGTCGATGACGCGGGTAAGCGAAGCGCCGGGAATGAGCTCACCTCGCCTCTTCGACGACTGATAAAGACGCGGCGGGGTGGCAGCGCGGTTTTTAACGACGCCGATTAGAGTTATCGGCAGCAACAGCAGCTACCAATAGCGTTTCTATTCGTCCTCCGGCTTTCTATCCATCGCTGGTATCGCGCGAGCTATTTTCATAGTTCTAGAGACTATGGGAATAGGCCTGGGCGACCCTATGGTTCGGTTTTCGGTCGGAAATGGTTTCATCTACTTACGCGAATATTCGGCGAGGTGGGAAAATCGGGCTCGGAGCACTGGTGACGCGCCGCTGCTCGACTATAACGATAATGTCGTAATCGGCTCGGCGATTACGAGAATGACTGCGGGGTGTCGTGTTACCCGCGACGTGGATTCACGAGAAACGCTACTCTAGCACACGGCCGGACACACGGCAGGGAAGACTGATTTCTGGTCAGACTTTTGGCAAATTTCCCACAACTGCCTCCCACCGTGGCCCCCTACTCCCCCTCATTCCCGAAATCGAATCGGCATTTACGATGGCGCTCCTAAATCTTCGGACCTCGTCATCGAGATACAATTTCACTCCGCCTTGTCTGGCTTTTCTCGGCCGTTCCGCTGACAACAAGGCGGAAACACGGATAACAGCGTCCGGAGGAATATTCACGGACTTGTGGTCTATTCACGGGAAACGAAGCCGGGTTCTTTTCGCGGCGAGACCGGCCGGCATACCCGCCGCCAATCGCCACCTATTCCACTCAACGGTGATTCGAAAATTTCCATTAATTCTGTTTTTGCAGTCGCTTGTCCAGCACCGTGACGAGAACCTGGAGTCTTCAGTGTTGCGAATTGGAGCAGAACCCTTCAGCAAGGGGTAACTAAACCTATTTATCTCTCGCACCAAACTGTTCTCAGGTTTTAATAATCATTGTATTATAGATTGAAAGAGGATATTATCTGGTAGCTCAAAGGGACTCGGCATTCTTTGCGCTGTATATTCGTAACGGAATTGTAACGGTACCAACGGTGCGTAAACTCTCGCGTTTCCTGTGTTAATTACACGAATCTTAACGAACTGTGTGCGATAGGCTAAAACAAGGATTCCGGCGAGCAGAGTTGCAAGCGTGAAAAGAAACGCTTCGTCGATGGAGGCTGACTCCTCGCGGCGCCGCTCGAGGAGGCCGGCACGAGGCGAAGAGGAGGCGAAGAGGAGGCGAAGATGAGACGAAGACGGGACGTGGATGAGACGAAGAGGAGACAAGGGGAGTAATCGTGTAAAATAAAAAGGGAGCCATGGCGTCGGGAAAACGGTAAAAAAGTCGGGTAGTCGGGAGGACGCGGAGAGAAATAAAAGCGATATTTTTATATCCACGGGTGTAAGCTCGTCGGTGGCGGACGCCACCGGGCCTCGGCCTCTATTAATATCCACGGGCCGGGCTTCCTTTCGGCCTCCGCAGCAATTCTCTTTGCACCGGCGAACCAACGATCGGCCACCGGAAAGATAGGCTCCGATCAGGAAAAAAGAATCGGACAATGATCGGCTTCCGGTAACTGCCGAGTCGTGCGACTCTTCCGACGAAGATGACCCACCGAATCTTATTCAATTTTTTTCTCCGTCAGGGCACTAAAAGATTTCATCATCTAACCAGTTGGCCGTTTTTGACAAGTGACTCATTATGAACAAATGACAATATTTTGTGCTGTAAACGAGCATACTTGTTATGCGCAAAAAATGATCTGTTTAAATTGCAATTTTGATGATAACTACAATATATTCTTAACTTTTAAAATCTTTCGTATATTTGGAGTTCTAGGCGAAATAGAATGAATAATTAAGAAAATCTAAATAATTATTATGCATAAACTGCATACAGTGTATGGGTTGGGTAATATACTCGTTATCGCTTACACACTTTTTAAAGAAAGTTGCAACGCCTAACTGGTTAAAATCGTTGATAAAGTATAATAAAACCATTTCACTGGGTAAGATTGGACGCTGCGCGCATTAATTGTTTTTAGTGCTCGGTAGTTGAATCGTTGAGCTTGTAGCGCATAGCGTAATAGTCGAAGAATGCAGAACCTTTCTCTACAATATCTGTTTTCATGTTTCTAATAGGATGCATTCGATAGCGCATCGATAACGAACGTATCAGCTATCGTTAATCTACGATCATGATTCACGTCCGGTGGATCGTAATCGTCGGTTCTAGAGAGTAATCGAATTTTTTTCGGGCGACGAGAGTACTCGACTATTACATTGGTCAGAAGTTTTTCAAGCTCGGAAGCTAGAAGACGAAAGCGTCGAATGTCTTTATCGCGAGGCGGTCGTCGTCGTCGTTCGTGTCCGCGAATGCACGGCCAGCCGCTGGCCTTGGCTGCATTTGCATTTGCGCGCAAAACGAACGAAAAAAGTATATCGCGAACGAGTTTCGTTGCCTTCCAGCCGGACAGCTCGAACAATTGAACTGGTACTGGTAGCAGTCGCGGTGAAAAACTCGTGGATCGACCGGGTCGAGGCGCACGATGCACGATGCACGATCGCGGGACAGAAAACGGCACGCCGGCCGATCGGGATCGTCGAGATCGTGTCCGTCGTATCGACGGGGCGAGAGCGTTCCCTGTCGACACGACTTTTGTTAGCTCAGCCGAAACGCATTCGAGTGCCGTGTGCACCCGGTTTTCCCGCGATCCCTTCGCCTCTCGAAACTTGTATCTCCAAACTATCTAGGCCAAAACACCCACGGCCACCCAATTTCCGAGCGCGTTCTCAGCGCGTTGTCTCAACGCCGACGGCCGCCTTTTCCTGCTTCGACTTTTAGCAACCGAGCTCGATCGTTCGGGGACCAGTCCGGAGATTTTTTTCTCGTTCTTCGTACCAGACACGCGACTGTTCTGCGAGACATTTAAATCGAAATTAAAACTGTACAAACTTATGCACCGACCAGTTAGAAATAATTCATACGCAACTGCCTACTCAACAAGATTTATTATCTATTTCGAAATAGACCGTGGATGTTTACGCCGACTTACGCTTTGGTATTCGAACAACGAAAATGCAATGTATAGTCGTCTCGTTTAGCCATACCAGACAGAAAGTAGAACTCCGATGTGACATCTTTGTCGTGATTGTTTGAGCTAGTCGCAAACGCACGGGGATCTAGTTGGAAAACAACGTTAGCTTTATCTTTGTTGATCATGAACTTTCGCTTCTAACCGTCAATCGACAGTGCATCTGCCATGGACGCAATTGTGTCAGAGATTTAATGGAATCTATTGTTTGCAGGTCACCGGTATCTATGTCGCGGAGAATCCGATCGGAATCATCTGATCGGCGCATATTTCTGGGGAAAATGGAGGATCTCGTCGAGACTGATAACGAGTCGTCGATTCTGTAAACAGACAACGTAGTGCCGAAGCAGTATCGAAATCGACGCAGGTGGAATCGGCGATTGGCAAGGGATTCGGTGGAAGGTGTTGCCAATCCGTTGCCAGAGCATTCCTCGACGACCGTCAACGAACCACCGGCCGATTGATACGAGAATTTATTGGCTAAATAGAATGATTTCGAAGCGAGCCGCCTAGTCGAGGCGTCTATCCGCTGCGAGTTATGTAAGCTATGTATTCGTGGTATTTTGGCGAGCAGCGCGTGCAGCTGCGGATGCTGGCGTTCGCGTCGACCGAGCGATCTTAAACAAACCGAGGCTTGTTTCGTCATCGTCGGCCAATTGTTATTCCACCGTTGTTTAATCGGGTTCGTTTGCAATGCTCATGCACACACCGTTACGCCGTGGTCTATCCGTGTTCAGCCCACGAAAGTTCGATGCACAAGACCCGAACGAGACGAATCTAGCCTTCGTGGAAACCGTGGCCACCCTCGTCTTGCTCCCTTTCTATCGCTCGGCGGAATTACGACGTTGCACCCGGTGCAAGGCAGCCGGCGATGTCCTGCACCGGATTCGAATCAGCTATCGCCATCCCCCGCGAGTACAGGCCGCGACAAAACCAGCTGTAACACGTCAATTTGCTCTTTCCACGATCGCAGGCGACATTCTTTCGTTTTATTCGACATTTCTCTCTTTGTGGCACTGATCTGACCCCGTTAGAGTCGGCAGCAAACAGACCACGCCCATTCAGAACGTTTCCACCGAATCTTGTAGATTTATTCCACCAAATTTCGCGGGTCGATTCCGCCGAATCTCGAACAACCTTTTTTACCGAAAGAGTAACGTTCAGTCTTCGGATTACTCCCAACTTCCGTTACTAGATCGGAAACAATTAAAATAGTGAACTTTGGACGCGCAGGAAAAGTAGACTCGGTTCCGATTCATTTTTACGAAATTGGGCGCTTTCTATGCGACGACAACTCATCGTAAACCGGCAATTTGGTGTACGGAGACTTTCTGGAGCTACTGTATCTTTCGGTGGCTGCCGACGTGGCTAACCGCAAAACATTAACGGCGTTAAAACGTAGCCGATAACTTGTCGGAATAGACGCGGCTTACGTCCGACAGACTCGAGGCGAGGCAACGATTTTAAGCCGTGATTACATTTCGACGCGAAACGGAGCCGCGTGAAATCGGGCCTGCTAGACATAAACAGAATTCGCGAACGGTGACTCGACGCGGCGCGGCTTATTTTCGATAATGACGAAAATATCGCCGGTCCCGACACTCGGCTTGACGCGTTTCCATCCTCTTCCACCCCCGCTTCGCGCGCCTCTCCTCACCCCGGCTCGCGTTTCGCTCGCGATCTCGAGCGAGGAGATGGAAAAAAAAGCAGGAGAGCGAACGGTGCAATAGCATATATATTTGCCAGCGGAACGACGCTTCTTTTAATAGAGGCCGTCCTCCAACAGATATTTACGAAAGTTTGTTTCTATGTTTAGCGGGAACGATGTGTAATTTACTTCGGATTCGTTTCTCGCGCCGCGATACTTCATTTTTCAGCGGCGATCCGGTAAATCGCTCTCTTCCCACGCGCCTGGCAGAATCCCAGATGTTGCCACATCCGTGTGTTAACCTTTATCGGAAGGAAGTCCCTGGTTCAGGGTGTACGCAAGGTATTTTCGACCGAGGTTGGGCTACCTGTTACCGTCGGACCTGTGTTGCGCAATATTGTTGCCGTTGCCGGCCCGAGCTGTCGCTGTTACGCCCCGAGACGACGCTTTTATTAATTTATTTTCCAATTATCAGTGGCTCGCTCGCACTCGCTTGCCGGCTTCGCGATCGAGCTTCGTCGAATCTCGCCGCCTCGAAAACCCCGTTTGAACGACGCGCAACGGTGCCATTTATCGACGCCAAGCAAAACAAACGAAACAAGTCTGTTCCCAGGGTAGTGTTAACACGATTTAGATACGCTCGCCAGTTACCAATTAAGCAGCCGAGAACCAACAAAGTATATCGTAGGATGTAATCCGAAGGAGAGTGTAACGATCATGGGAGAACAGGACGAGAAATCGACCACTGTGGAATACGTGTTAGCGGTCTAACGGGAAATGCGGTTAACGACAACGATAATTAAGCCATTGGCAGTCGCGAGGTTGCAGGGCGTAACGTTGACGAATTACCGCAGAAGCATGCGAACAAGCTTCGTTAAAATCGCTTTTCATTCCGGCCAGAATTCTACGGCTGGAGATAGACGAAAAAGATAATGAACTCGATAACAGGAAACAATAATGAACATCCTGCGAGTCGGCGACGCGCGGTCACCGCTCGTTATCCTGACCGGCAATTAGACACGGGAGAAGCGAACGCTAACGATGGAAACGCGCCGTCGACGTGACGCTGTAATCGGCTAACGACACGCGGAATTTATGTCGAGTCCTTGCATAAAGCGATAACGCGGTTTCATGTGCATCGTCCGCGCGACCAAATATCGTGTAACAGCGCGTCCATGTTGCACCGAGGCCGCGCGGTTAAAAGAACGCATCGCCAATAGCCAATAACATAAGCTAGGAAATCCTCTTGCAAGTACGACCAGAGAAACAAGATTGTTCCTTGTTCGATCTAATTAACCGTCGGATGGTGGAACTTGGTTCCATGGTTATATACATCTCATATAGAATTCTAATTTTCTAGCAGTCATTTCATATCAATTACTTACTGCTATTAAACGGATCTGTAAGAAGCAGTAACAGAAATATGTAAATGTAAATTGGCCGTTGTCAAATTGTGAAAAGCGTTCGCTGTGCAAGGATTAATAGGCCGTGAATCTTTATAAAATGAGGACACTTGAAGTTGCGTGAAACGTAACTACTAAAGACATTTCTAATTTGTCTATACTATAGCTAGGAGTCCTTTAACTGATGAAACCAGTTGCTTTTTCGTCTGCTCATTCGCAAGATCGTCTATAGAAATCTCGCATAGAGACAATCGGCCGATGGCCAGCAAATTTTCTGCGAATTCTGATTCTTCTTTTGAAATTATTAGAATCTATTCGCACATCGTGATCGAGATCTGGTAGCTCTTGTTCTCGGACAGTTGCCGTAGCGCCGGCAGGAGACTTGATCGCGGGAGAACAAGCTTAGCGAATGACGCGAGCGGGACACGTTTCGAATTTCACGTAGTCCGGAAAGAAAAAGAGCGCGAGAATCGCGGACGACGCGCGACGCGTTCGATTCTTTTTTCCGTCGCCGCGACGCAGGCCGACGCAGACTGACGCAAACCAACGCGCGACGTTCGCGTTCGCAGCACGTGCGTTCGTCGATCGGTATTTTTATCGATCGGCGCGAGATCGCTCCCTCCGAGGAAAAATTTATTTTCGCGGTGACCAACGCGGCCCAGGAAGCTAGAGCCCGCCGACAACACGATCGTCGTCGTGGTCTTGGTCGTGGTCGTCGACGTTGCCTTCGTCTTCGTCGTTGTCTTCGCGAGCGGGACTCGACCCGGCTCGCTCGCGCGTTTCGCAAAGGCACCTTCTAGAAATAGAACGCCCAAATAATTTGCCTCGGATTACCAGCGACGCGTCGCTGTCTCTCCGTCCCTCTCTCTTTCTCACCCCTTTTCTCTCTTTTTGAACCCGTCGCATCGGGTTTTTTTTTTTCAAAACTCCGCCCGATCGCGCCGCCCTTCGAAGTTCTCTTAAAAATTCGATTCCGCTCGAAAAATTGAAAGCAGAAAGGTACTAATCGCGATTTGTCACGATGCTTTGTTTATCCCGGCGACGGAATTGTCAAAAAGAAGGCCTCGCGTCTAGGCTCGAGATTTGCCAAGTATTTGTCAAGAGAAACGTCAAGTAAGAAGTACAATAGACAGAAGATGGTGCGATCGTTGTTTATGGGCCGAAAACTACTCAGCATTTCCGCAGGAGATTAGTTTGCGCTCGCGCGCAATATATAAATCATCCGGGCGGTTACGGCGGGAAGATCGCGAGCATCGTTCTCGCAATTACACGCGATTAATTCGTAATCTCGGTTGGAGGTGGCGTTTGACATCCGGGGACTCGTATTTCCATCTTTTCCGAGAAACCGTTGGGATGGCCGGACATTTCGTTCGCGTTGGCGTTCGCGTTCGCGTTCGCGACATCGTAAAATAAACGGAGCACATGGCTGCTAAGAGGGCCAAGTTCGAGACACCGATCGCAGGATAAAATCGTTCGACGCGGTCTCTGGTTAGGATCGAGCGTGCGATTTTTTCGAAGCCTGTTTCTCCCGCAACATTCGCCGAGACGGCGACCACTGTCTTCGCGTTTCGTTGCTTATCCATCGTTTGTTCGTTCGTTATTGTTATTCGCCACGAAGGGGGAGGAGAGAGAACTGTGACGGTATAAATATCGCGCGGGACAGACAAAAGACGACTGTAACGTACAATGTAAAGAACGTTTTACTATGTCGGACGATTGACGGCATTCTAACCCCCTGAAATACATCGGCCGGGTGATCGCGGTCCTCCCTGGCATCTCTTCTCTCTTTCTCTTTCGGCGAATAATAATAAACATGGCAGTGAAAACAGATGGGCGGCCAGGAGAGCGAAACATCGACCGCGAAATTCGACGTAATAGAGCGCTGAAAATTTCGTAACCGGTTGCGCTGCCGGCGACCCGCGACCCGCGAGAAAACGACGGTTCCGCGCGCTCGCGCGGACGCGAAGAAAGTTTGAAAATCCGCTCGAAAGCCGTGAGCCGAGGGTAGCCAAGAGCTTCTCGTATTACAACGCGTCTCGTCGCCAAAACACGGCGGCGACGACGAGTCGCGCGTTTCGCACGTAGTTGGCAGCGATTTCTACCGATGCGCGTGAAATAATTTGGCGTTTGCCGTACTCTCCGTTACGTAACCGCGAGATACCAACCGAGCCGGACCCATCCCTCGGTTTTCGCAAAATAATTCGACGAGCTCTCCCGTCGAAAGCGCGAACGCAACGGACCCAGGACTAGAACGGTTCGCATTGTCATTCGCACGTTTCGCTTTCCAGGGGCAGATCAACGTTCGGATCCGCGGCACATTCGACGAAGCTGGAGCAACGAAGCGACAGATTGCACAGCGATATCGAATATTTATCGGCCAAGTTTCGCGATGCATGATAACGTTGCACTACCGTCGCGTCGCAAGATCAACTTGTCAGTCGCGATGCTTCTAGACCCGGCGATCACCATGCTGGACCTATCGACCAACACTTCGCGATCGATGATCTTCGCCGAAACTTCGTCGGTGGTGCAGTGACGGGTTCGCAGTTCACCGCCTTCCGAGAAAAAGGAACACTTCGTGATCTACGTCGAACCGGCGATTCTATGATCGACGCCGTATAGCACATGTAGGAAACGGTGATGTATAACATGTGACACTGTCGTTGTTCTCGGTAGAAGCTGTCAAAACGGAATCGGCTCACCTTCTGGACGACGAGCGGGGTGCCAAAGTCCTTGCCGCCCTGCAGGCGAAAGCCCCATGGGGACCCGTCGAATCTGGACAACTTCACGCTGATCAGCTGGGCCATAATCACTGATACGTCGTTTCACCTGGTCGACGACGATCAACAAACTAACCCTCGGCGAAAACTTGGATTTCGATTAGTCGACGCAAGAAGGAAGGTGGCGCAAGCGGGGAACCGAGCGATTTGGCGGCGCGGATACAACTGAAAAGCGGAGACGAGAAAGTCGCGAGGAGGTTGCACCGGTCGGTCACGGTTGACGTCTGGCTTGGCGAGGAGGCGGAATCGCGCGCAGTTTAGCTAGAACCGAACTGAACCAAACGGAATGAAGCGGCGACGAGGTGTAGAGACGAGGCGAGGCGAGGCACGGCACGTACGTGCTCGAGGAACGCGCGGACCGGAGTAAAGGTACAACGAGACGAGACGTCGAGGACGGTCAGTCGGGCAGCGGGGCTTGCCTGCCTTACTGCCTGGCTGCCTTCCTTCCTTCCATCCGATTCGACTGTGCCGCGGCAAAGGCCATGGGGCGGGGATGGGGATAACACGCGGCAACGAACGAGACCGCGATCCGGAATCCCGAGGCGGAGGGGGCATGATGGGTGGAACAACCGCGACCCAGGGACCGGAGGAAACCGGTGGACACTGGGGGGGAATCAGGGGTTGAAGGGGGACCATTCTAATGGAAAGAGGAAGCAAACTATCCATCTACCGAGAGGAGGTGGATGCCGTGAAATCCACGGGTCGCCGTAATTTTTCCACCTCTATTGTACCCTGCTTAACCCAGAGAAAAAGCTCAAGGTGCAGCGGCCTTACCTACATGTTCCTCTCCGGTCCGATAACGATCCATCGGCAAGTGTAGAATAGAAAAAGAAAACAACAACGTGTTTCCGGCGTTCCCCAATTTCGTACGGCTGCAGAACCGTGGCTCCGGTTGCGTGGAGTTATTTAGAATTTTATAGTAGTTCTCCGATATCGATTGTACCCTGTTTACCAAAGAAAGAATCCGTAGGACAGTTCGATAGCATGCCATCCACAGCAGTGGAATTGAAAACAAACCAATGCGATTTTGACGTATTCCAATTTGCGTAGGTTTGTTCCGATAGGACTCCTCTATCCATAAACACCTGTACCTTGCGAGATTTCTGCAGCTTCAGCTGCAAAAAGCATGAAAAAGCACCTTGCTCGGTATCGGATCCACCCATGCGGTCCTCGGTACGATCGGACCGACGATCGATACGATTAGCGGGTAGCTCTCGTCTTGCTGGCGTGTCCTTGGCGCGGACATTCGACTCGCGGCGCGCCATGCCGCGCTTCTGCGGGATGCGAGTCCGTTAACAACCCGTCGAGAGCGGAGTTCCGATCGATTGTCATCGGACGTGTACGGATTCGTGACTCGAGAGGATCGTGCCCACAGTGGACGCAAGGTTCGAGGCGTTGTCTTTGCGAATGCCTTTTCGCGTCTGCGTCGCGATTGCTACGTCGCGCTGTACCGCGTCTCGATGAACCGAGATTTTCGTGGTGTCGAGCGGTGTGACTGCATTTTCTGCGCCGGTGGCGGTCACGAGGGCGCGAACTAGTTCGTGAATCATGCCTAGAATGCTTTACATAAATTGCTCGGGGCCGACGTCACGTTCTCGGAGGCTGCGAGAGCACGAGAGAAACCGACGCGGACGACGGAGAAAGAGGGAGAGGAGAGAAAGAACGTTCTTTGGCCAGCAGGCAGACGTGACTCAGCTTCTCCCGGGTACGCGCGCGGAACACGAGACACGGGACACGGGACACGGGACCATGAAACCATGGTACCGCGCGGGACACCGTCGAGTCCACGTAGACGCGGTGACTCGGAAACTCTGGAAAGGTGAAAGCACGCTCTCCACTCGTCCGCGAGTCATCCGTGAGACTAGATTCCACCTCGGATATCCGATTCTGCGAAACGATCTTACGTTCGGCTGTCTGGTTGCGTCAGCAGGATGATGCCAGAAGACGTGACCCAGATAAAACGGCGATTCCCCCGTGATTCACAGTTTCGCGGACTTTCGTGACGCTTCTTCATCGACTCGTCGATCGAAGTCGAATCTATTAAGTGCACGTCATGAGAATTGGCTGTACGGTTCAATGTTCAAAATGTGTCTAAAAATTCCTCATCGTCCACGTCCTCAGGCATTCGTCCAGCGTACGCTGTGGTTCCTCCGAACGAGTTCTCCGAAGGTGTGACTGGGAGTTTTGCGCCGGTAGACATAAAGAGCAGACCGTATTACGAAAATGATTCAATCCTTTTATTAATCTTTATCAATGGCTTAATTCTCGTAATGATTTTGACAATGCTTGCACTTCGAGACGTTTATGTATGTATGTATGTATGCATGTATGTATGTATGTATGTATGCATGTATGTATGTATGCATGTATGTATATAAGCATGTATGTATGTATGCATGGATGTATGTACGTATGCATGTATGTACGTATGTTTGTATGTATGTATGTATGTGTATACGGCACGCAACATACCTAATGATTCACGTAACGGCTCGATGCTCTCGGTCTAGGCGCACGCGTTCATTTAACGTTTAACGTTTTTTGTCTTATGGTGCGATGTGGCTCGCGGGTTGGTTGCTCGGTTCTTCTGGTTCGTCTTCTGGTAATCGAGAGAATGAATTGGTTCGGTGTTCCGGAGGCTTAGTGGCTGACGCTTCGAGTACTCCTGTCGTCCGCGACGCTCAACGCTGGAGATTTCTGAAAGGAAGCAAACGCGGACAGGTGTGTGTGAGAGAGAGAGAGAGAGAACGCAGACGGTCGGACCGCTTTGAAAAACGACGGCGAACCGTAAACGAATACGTACGACCCTCTCGATTATGTCCTCCGCGGCGTTCACTTTCGCTGGTCTCGCTGGAATTCCTTTCCTCGGCTCCTTGTCCATCTTATGAATCATCTTGTAGACGCTCGAGTTCATCAGGTGGTCGTAGTTGGGCAGCGCCGTCTTCTCGTACTTCTTGAAGTTCACTCTGCTCGATGGGATCAATCGGAATATAAGCATCGGTAACATGTTCGGGCAGCGACTCGGAAATTCGTGGCGCGCATCGATCGTCGGTGAATCATGGAACAATTTCCCGAGACGATCGTGGCGAACACGATGAGTCAGATAGAAAATCCGTGGCTCGGGGCCGAATTCAAGTGAAAGGAGCTAATTGAAACCCGGCCGGATTCCGATAAGGTGCGACGGGATGCTTACCCTAGGGCTCTGCCTCGAATAACTTCCGCCTGGGAAGATAGAACCTCGGCGATCATTTCGTCGTTGAAGAAATCGTTCGGACACCTCCATCTGCGGCCCAGAGTGAGCTCGACCTGCTTAGCCTGCGGCCACATGTCCTGCGAGGCTTTCCTTCCTCTCTGTTGCATTCTCTGCTGGAAGATGCGAAATCTAGCGTCATTCTCAGGAGCAGAGGGGAAGCAGGCGGGGGGTTTCTCTCGAGGAATGCTCGCGCGACAAGACAAGGGTTACCGGAGGAGGAATTCGCGTTGCGGGGCTCGATGCTCGATGCTCGAGGCCTCGGGCTTGCGGATCGGGCCTGAGGCCCGTGGCTCGGGGGCCGTGGACCGGGGACCCGGGGTACACGTACACGTGCAACACGCGTGACACGGATACTTTCGCTCCGCGAAGTTTAAGGACTTGGGAGCTCAAGGGCAGCGATCGGCACTTTTCAACATCGGACAGCTTGCGCGCGGTATCACCGGGAACGTTTAATGGACGGCTGTTAATTCTTATGTTGGAAGTACGCGAGGAATATCTCGCGGACCAGAGAGTAAAAGACAGTAGAAGAAAGATAGATAGATAGAGAGAGAGAGAGAGAGAGTGAGTGAGGAAGAGAGAGAGAGAGAGAGAGAGAGAGATCAGGGTACGGTTCGAGCAGCGATTACAGTAGAATCCACGGGGCAACATCGATGCGATTAAAACGTAGTAAATCCACGGGGTGGGCCGCGGGCGGTACGAGACGGGGTACACAACACGATCACGCATTCCACATCGGTTTCCAGAATACCTGCAACTCCTGAATTACTTGATCTTTCGGCGAGAGTTTTGGGTCGGGTTCGAAACTTCCTACAAGTTGTTCGACAATCGGTAATTATCATCAATCATAGGCGACCCGTTCACGACGGATCTCCCCGCGGTAAGAGAGGAGATCGGCGCGGCGATCGAACCGAAGATAAGAGAGAGATTTACCGTGGGACGGGGCCGGGCTCGGCGACTTGATAACTTTCGTCTCGTACGAGACCACGAACTTTTTCACCCTGCTGCCCTCCTCGCTCTTCACCGACAGCGTGCCCTCGAGCTCCTGCGTCTCGGTCTCCTCCTCGTCCTCCTCCACGGTCTGCGAGACGACTCGCTCGTGCTGCTGTTCGTCGTAGTACGCGGTGTACGAGAAGTCCTCTGTGAAGTCGGTCTCCTCCGTCTCTTCCTCGTGCTCCACCTGCTCCTCCTCCTGCTCGTCCTCCGACTGTTTCGTCTCCTCTTCTTCCTCTGAAACGTCACCGTGACAATGCATTCGGGGTGATTCCATAGATCCGTCCGAGGAAGGTATCGATCGATGTCAATGGATCCGGAATGTATTGATTGACAGGATAGTTGCAGGGAAAGGGAGGATTGGCGGCGGTTGGTGTAACAAATGGGTGGTTTGATCTCGCTCGAGCCATCGGCGAACGAAACAAGTACGGCATAGAAACGATAGATTGCGCGAGATAGAGTGCTCGACGCGCTCACGACTATCCTTGGCACTGATTCAAAATCGAAATTCGTGAAATTCGAAAATATTCGCGTATACTCTCTCGAGCCGTACCGATCGAGGCCTTAGCGACGCAACGTTAGCCAGCGAGCTTACCTCGTGAGGTCTTCTCGTTCTCGTCGGTGGCGCCGTTTTGCACGCCGTTTTGCACGCCACTCAGCTCCATGATCTTTTGCAGTTGCTCCGAAACGATTCTTAGGTGACTCTCGATTTCGCTTGGGAGCTGCTTTAACGACAGTAGCTGCTGCTGCACGTTCTCCAGCTGCTTCTCCAGGTTGATCTCCGTGCTGACTAGCTCCTTGATCTTCTCCCGATCAACCTTCGATGCGACATCCGCCATCTCTTTTTCGATCTCGCTGATCACCGTTTCCCTGGCCGATCGCTGAATGCTGCAGGTCTCTTCCTCGCGAGAAACTTCCGGTTCGGGGCTCGCCTGTTCGAGGATGTCCTCTTGAGACCGCTGATCAGCCTCGCTGTCAGGCTTCGCGGACTCCGCCTTCGATTCGGGACGCGAGTCGACCTCGCGTTCCTGGTCAGATCGATAGCCGGGTTCTGGTGTCGTCTAAATTCAGAGAAACCACTAGAAAACTTCGGCACGCCGTGGGCAGCAGCGATGCTCGGCGCCATCGTTTGTTTGTTCGACCGCGTAAACCAACCGAAATGCACACAGAAACTTTCCTTTCCGGCCTTCATTCGCGTCGCCCTCGGGCACCGTCACGATTTTCTCTAATGTCCAGCCAGATTTCATGAGGATTTCAAAAAGAATCCGCCAAATACGTTCTTTGCTTTTTCAGCCACTCGAGAACAAATATACGCCTGTGTCGCACAACGCTTACGCGGCTTGTACCACTTTACTTTACCCTCCTCTACAAGGTGTACTCGATACACGGGCATGTACTCGAATAATAGACACGCGTGACACAAACGTGACTTCTTGAGGCAGAAAAAGAGAGAAAGAGAGATACTCACCGGTTCCGCGTGCATTCGGGTTCGTTTCCGGGAAGCGGACAGGATTATCGGGATAAGTAGCCGTTTCCAGATAGCTGAGTCCCAACGGCAGCCTCGATTGAAATCTGTTAAGGGTTTATCGAGATTCTATGGCTCTGGATCCATCCAAACATACGCATTTTATTTCGAACGTGCTGGGTACTCTTTTTTTTATCTTTTTTCTTTTTACTTCTATTCGTGTACGTACATTGACAATGAGAGTGTGTATATGGTGAGACAGAGACATTGTACATGCATCGATCCGACATTTGAAAAGTTCTACTCTGCACTCGTTCGGACCAGACGCGCGGATCGAGTCAGCTACGAGTATACTGCACTACGATTACACATAACATGTCGGGCTGCGCGACAAATCGATCTAATTCCGACCCCGGGAATCGTCACGGTGTTATTATTGCTAATGTTAGAACGAACAAAAAAGTTCTCCGCATCCGGCTCTGGGAACAAGTTGCCTCTAGCTACGAGTAAACACGTTATGCGGTTACACTGGACAAGAAGATACAAGAACAACAACAACAACAACACACATTACGAATAACCAACACCATTTTTCGTCTTGTGTTCCTACGCGTTTACGGGCGGGCCACAATAATATCGTCCCGAGGCTTGCTCGGCGAAAGCTAAGGTAAATCGGCAAAAAGCGGCGCTGCGGACGATCGAGCGAGAATCGAGCAGATTACTTGTACAGGTAGAGCAAGATGATCGAAGTGCAGGGTACGAACGCGTACGCCACCAGCCTCGTAAAGTCGACGCCGATGCGGTTCGTCAGGCCCTCGTAGAGGATCGTCGGGACGAAAGACAACCTGCGACCGTCGCGATCCACGTCGAGGCTGGTCGCTTTCTTCTCGGCGATCACCGGCCGATCGGCGGATCGGCCGGTAATTTTGGCTGGGAGCCGATCAAGGACAAGGTCTCGCAGAAAAGCGAACGAGCTCGTCTCGGAATCGCTGGCTCGGCAGCAGGGTCTCGAGAGGCGTCTGCTGCCACGGTGGAACACCTCCGTTGATATGAAGTCTTTCGAGGAGCGAACCAGATCGGAGAACGCGGCGCGGTCCTCTCGATCCGAAAGACAGCTCCGCGAGCCGAGCGCCGACGAATCGGAAATGGCTCGTAGGATCTGGTCGCGAAGGTAGCCCACGATCACGCCAAGCGACTCGAAGTGCTTCTTCAGAATACGCTCGCCATAGCGAGTCCGAGGGAACAGCTTTCTCTTCGAGGACACGACGAAAGGGCGCGTCGCGGCGCGCGAGAACAGACCGTTCTGCAGACACTTCTCCACGTATCGACCTTTCATTTTAATCATCGAGCTCCTCCTTCTGTCGCGGCGCGGGACGTCTCTCGAGGACGAGACGCCCTTCAGATAGTTCACCAAACGTGCAACGTTCATCCAAAGGATACGCTGGAAGTAGCGACCCTTCAGATAGAATCGCTTGCGAATCACGGACTTGGCCGGATTCAGAGCATCCATGGAGCCGCCTTGCTCGAGATAGGCCAACAGGTCCGAGCGAAGACGAATAGCGACGAACTCGACGGTGCGCGCGAGGATCCTCTCCCCGTAGCGGGTCCTGCGCCAGGACACCTCCTTGCGCGAGACCAGCCTGTCGAACAGTCTGCTCGAAGAGAAGCTCTCCGGCTTGTCGAGGAGCCCGTCGACCATTCGCCTCATCCAGTTGTCCTCGCTCTTCAAATACGTCTCGAGGTAGCGACCTTTGACCCTGTACCTCGGCGATTTCTCGACGATATCACACCGCAATTCTTCTTTCGGCGCCTCGGAATCGAGCGGAACGTTCTCGACGACGTCCTGCTGCGGTTGCTCTCGGAACGAGGACTTGGCTCTGACCGGTTTCTTAGCGTCCGAGAGGCTCTTTTTTCCGAACAAGCAGCGCCGGAAATAATGGCCCCTCGTGTAGAAACCTTTCGACTTTCGTTTGATCAAGGGCCGCCGCGCCGCAACTGCGGCCTCTCTGCGCTTCGAGGGTTGCGCCGGCGCGACGGCTTCCAAGTGCCCGACAACGACGGTTTCCGGTTCGATTACGATCGGAGGGGACGAAGTCGAGGGAAACTCGAGCGATTCGGAATCGACTACCTCGAGCTGCTCGATAGAATGCAGCTCGCACGACTTGTCCTCGCCGAGAGGGAGGATCGTCTCCTCGATTCTCACCACCGTTTCGCAACTGGCCATGTTTACCTCGGGGGTCGGGGGCTCCGGGGTCTTTGGCTCTTCCGGCTTGAGCAAGCCCTTCTCCAGCAGCCGGTCGGTCACAGTCCTCTTCTTCTGCTTGGTGATCACCACCCGGTAAGACTCGACTTCGATCTCCTCGCCCTCCTCCTCCTTCTTGCGCGGCTGCGGGATCGGCCGCTGCGGCTTCTGCAGGAATACCGACGTGCGTCTCAGCTGTTCGACCAACGGTGGCTCCGCTGTCGCGATATTCTGCAGCTCCTCGATCACCTTCGACTGCTTCAGCACCGTCGCCCGGGGTCGGAGCTTCTTGAAGTTCACCCTGAAACGCGACAGCCGGGATCAGCTAGCTGCCACTCCGCCAAGGCGTCTGCCACCTCACGAATTTTACCCGAGCGTTAAACAGTTAGTGTGAAGCAGGGCCCGGGATTAAGTGCACGCAACTCGGTGACGCAGAGGGCTACATCTTCCGACTCCTGCCGCAGTGTCTCGCTCCCTCGTATCGTCTCTTTCGGCACATCGGGCGCGTGGGCCCGTTGCTTCGTGTGCGTGTGCGTAGCATTTAGGCGACTACGGGTGAACGAGACGCGCGACGGAAGCGAAGAGGCGTAACCCCCGATATCGCCGAGGCCTAGTATGTACATATAGAGCAACGAGGAACGGAAGGAACGAAGAATCTCTACCCCAAAACTCCTTTGTCGTCGAGCAGCTCCTCTTCCTCGAGAATCAACTGAGCGATCTCGTCGTCTGTGAGATTCTGATTCGGCACGATCTCGCTGTTCTCGTCTTTTGGTTTGTCCGGGAGCGGTTCCACTTCTGGCTTGGCCTCCTCCGCGGTCTTCTCCTCGTACGTGATCTCCTCGTACTGCTCGACCACCGTCTCCTCCTTCAAGATCTGCTCCGGGAATACCGGCGGCAGTTCCGCTAGCTAACAAACGAACCACCTCGTGGTCAACGGTCTGGTCGTAACTGGGTTTGGATTAGGAAAGGACCGAGGGCTCGAGATTATTCTTAACCCGTTATCCGCATCGGGAGAAACAGTTCTATTTTGCTTATCGTGAGAGAGAGAGATAGAATGATAGAGTGTGCGCGAGCTCGATCGGTGCGATCGATGATCGGTTAGCGGGTTAAGCAACGGCCGGCTCGAACGATTCGAGAGGTACGTACGGGAATCTTGTACGGGACGATGTTCTCCTCGGACAGCCCCTCCAGAGCCTTTTGTGGATCTCCTTCTCTGCGGCAACAATCGCGTCGATTAATGGCTGGCCGATTTAGACGATGGAATCGGTGGAATCGATAGAATGGCACGACGACGCGTCCTCGCGTTTTCCGTGCTCGATCTAGTTTACGATCTCGTTTGTGCTTGCGGCAAAGTGCGCGATAGGCCGGAGCGAAGCGAAGCGAACTTTGGAATTGGGAACGGGCGACGATTTTAACTCGGTTTTCGGCGAGCCTGGCCGACTACGAGCCGGTTCACGCGCGAAACGGTAATGAGAGGGATCGGGGAACAAACGCGCGAGGAGTAAATGCCAGCAATAAAATCGCCGACCAATGATAAACAGATTTCATTCTGGGTCACCTATTTATAAGTGTTGCAATCCCGTTGCCTCACGTTGCCCGTAACGCCGGGATACTCTGGCCCCGACGTATTATTATAATATACGAAGCCGTACAGGGCCACAGCGACCACATTCCCGAAGATCATCCTTCTCCGCGGAAACGAAACGTCGAAGCGTGTCGGTCGAATCGAAGAAATAATACGCGAACAAGATGGAATATTATTAAACCAGCGGCATCGGCGCGGTTGGTCGCCGCGCGAACGCGCGTCGCAGATAAATTCGCTATAGGTGAATCATCCGAGAAAATTCTCGGGGCAAAAGTAGTTCAAGTTAAGCTTCACGGTCCAAGCGGACCGAGACGATGCGCAACGTGTCGTTGACATTGGGACAAGGACCATTGTTGCGTCACTATCGATTCGGCGGACCGCTTCCGGTCGCTCGTCGACGCCCATTCAGAATTCGCGCGTGCTTTGTTTGCGGTTTATTTGATGCGATTGTCGCGGTAAACCCGCGAGTTTACTCACCGCTGTATCCCAAGAACGAAATTATTGCCCGCTCGCACCACCTCTTCGTGCGCCTGACCGTGGGTCAAGCTGCCGATCGCCTGGTCGTTCAATCGGACCACGACGTCGCCGACCTTCAAGCCCATGCATTCTGCGAGGCTCCCCTCTGTCACCTGCCAAACACGTTCCATTTACGTTCGTCTCTGTTTTATCGTAATCCTCGTTCCGGATGAAGAACCATTTGAAACAATTGTACAATTAACACTTTAGCGACCGGTAGCCTATTAATCGGCTTTTTCCCCCGAACGGTGGCCTTTGAATCGATTATCACATTAACCAATAATTTGATATCTATTATTGAGATCAATGTATTAAATTCTACTACCGTAAGCTTCACTGTTATTATATAATTTTTTAAATTAAATATCTTTCGCGATTAATCAAATAAATAAAATGGAAATAGAAACGAAAATTTAACATTGAGCTAAAATTTTACGACCCAATGGCCGGTCGGTAAAGTGTTAAAAAACCTCGAAATAAAACTTGACGTAACTTGACAAAACTTAACGCGTTATCTCTTCGATGTAGTACAGTCGTTAAAGATTGTGGTACATTGTCGTGTCAGACTCGAGATGAAGTTGACAAATACAATTTGTTAATCGAGTGTTATGACTAGAGTGCGGATTGCATGCATTTATGACAAAACTAAGTAATTGGAATTGAAGAATTTTTAAGGTATTTGAATATACCATTAAACTTATTCTAACTTATTAAAATAATTGCAAAATGATATAAATATCTATGCAGCTCCTGTACTTGTAAATACTATACGGACAATTTTGATTTTGCATAAAATTCCGCAGTTATGACCAACTTCTTTTCTTTGGTCATCATTAAATGTAGTCACACAACGAATGTAATATTTTCTTTTCTCCAAAAATCGTTTACGATAGAAACAATACCGGTAGCTGCAGCCATGAAGAAAATTACACGGCACGGGGTTAAGCAACAATATGAAATTTCGTTTAATAAATGAAATTCGCGGGACAGCAATTAATGAAACTAGTTTAAAATTCCGCGAGAATTGCCGCGACTGTGGTTTGCGCTACCGATAACGTAGACCCTGTCACAGGAAGACGCAAAAATCCCCACTTTACCGTTGCGTTGAAACGCCGACCCCTGGGAGCATGCAACCAGCCGTGCTACTTCGCATCTGTGCGGCCGTCGGTTACGGGATCGCGTTGTTGTTAGTCGTTCAAAATTTCTGGTGCGCATTGTTACGTGACCCAGACACGAGACTATAACTCGCCGCAAACATATCCATGGAGGATGCACTCGAAATAACGTGAAATCGATCGTAACTAGAAGTACGTACTCTGATGACAGTCAGTGGCTGCGGGAAGTCGCTCCCGCCCGCCAATCGAAATCCCCATGGTGTGTTGTCGAATTTCGTGAACTTGATGCTGATAGCCATGATGTTCTACATCTGTAAAAGTCACGTGATCACGAAAATCCCATGGAAATGCGATCGAATCCGTTGGAGTGTCGAGAGACCGCAAGTATCCTACCCCCGGGTGGATTGTCCGCGATCTCGACGATGTTTCCGCTCGGTTCGATTCGTTTCGATTATGTAACGCAAGAGAAACGAAATTGGGTGCGGGCTTAAGTTAGGAGGTTTATTTGCGAGCTTGTGTTTCCTCGAATCACAAACGTACTAAATACCGCGCGTACCGCACCGGAGCCGCGCTATTCGAACCCGAGAGCCTCGATCTTGGCGCGTGTTCGATCGATCGCGCGAGTTCGCGGTCATCCGCATCTCTTCAGCTTTCGACTCTTTTCTTATTCCGCCGAAGACTATAGGATTCGAACGGTTATACTTAAGCGCACTCGGAAATAGAAAGGAATCGAATTCCTCGATGAAAAGGGAACGATTGCCAACGCGTTGAAAGGCTCGACGGTTCGCCGGAACCATTTCTTTTTAGTTTTCGAGGACCGGTACGTTTTTTCGTGGGACCGGTTCTCGACTGCGACACGTCGCGACGGCGTTTCTGTCGACGATGGTTAAAAGATAGTAAACGAGGAACATGAGCAAAAAGGCAACGGTACGCAGCGGTGGCCGCGAGGAATTCGTAGTATGTACGCGGAAGTGGCCGCACGCGTCGCCCGAAACGAATATAGTCGAGCGGTGCGCGAATTTTCTCAATGATTTCTGCCCTATCCATCTCTCTCGCTCTTCATCTTTCTCTTTCCATCCCTTTCATACTCTTTCCCTTTCTCGCTCTGTCTCGTCTATCGGTTACTTCTGATTACTTGCCAGTAAGTATCGCGAGAGGAACTGTCGCAGGGAACGGTGCACCACGACGCACAGGGTAATTGCACACCGAGGAAAATTACTATATCACCAGATTCATCGAGCGCGAAACCGAGTCGGATCGGTTACGGCGGAAACGAACTCGATCGTACGAACCGGCTGACTCTCGAACACGCACGAAACGGTGTCACGATAAAGTTTGCCAGGAGGCGATCGCAACTGCCGACTCGAACGCCACAAATACACGACCCCTTCTCCCCCCAGCAACCCTCCTCTGATGCTCCCCTTGCTACCCAATCGGAAAACAGCAGGAAGCAGGCTCGATCTATTTACTGATCGATTTATTTAGATTCGGGTCCTCGATTTCCTCCTCGTCCTACCAAGAGATACGTTTCGCTTCACCATACCGCGCTCTTGTCCACGCCGATCTACGTTTATCCCGTTGCCACCGATCCGCGATTCGAACAGGATCGCTGTATCGAAAAGGAAGACAGGTATAATCATGGAGAAAAAGTATACTTAAATAACGTCCGTTTAATTCCACAATTAAACTGAATACACACCGTGTATTGAAATGCTCGTGTATACGTCACGCTCGTCACGTTTTACAGAATAATGTATATTACGTCTATTTCTAAAAGAAAATCGAACCGATTTAGTCCATTGAAAACTATTTTACCCTAACGTCCGGTTCAGTGAGTCGACGGAACGCTTCAAGTTTTCGGTTTCTTCGCGCTAGACGGTCCATCCTGGCCTGCTTCGTCGGGTTGGAAGATCGTTTTCGGTTGTGTCTTTTTGTAGGCTGGGGCTATCCAGTATGGATTTTCTTCAGCCACTTTGGCGTACTTAAGGATCGCTTCTCGCGGATCTTGGTCGTCCTCTATCCTCTTGCTTAGACCCAAGTTTCGAATTACATACGAGCTAAGTGTTCCTCCGGAGGAGGCGACTCTTCCTCCCTGACCCGAAGTGATCGGTAAGTCCGGCCTCCGTGATTTGACTGGATCCAACCGATCCTTCTCCATCTGCTTACGCACGGATTTCGGTCTGTCCTGTCTGAACAATGGCAGAGCGTGCGGCGTTATGATTTGCTGAGTGGACATCACCTCGATGAGCTTCTGTTTCATGTGTGTCTTCACTACGCACAGTTTCGCGCCTCTCAAACTCTTCTTTGAGTCGTAGTACACTTTAACTATACCGTTTCCGCAGCCAACGAATACCTGATTCAACTTCGGGTGCCACAATGTTTTGATTACGTGCGAGTTCGTCACGCTTATCTCGTTGACGAGGTCGAACGTCTTTGTATCGTAGAACAATACTCTTCCAGTGTTCTGACCCCTGTTCAAGGACTCCCCAGTAATCACGATCGAGTCGTCCGGATTGAACATACAGTCGGTCGTGTCGTACCGAGAATATAGGTTCCGGGCCTCGAAAACCGGAGATCTAAACGCCCTCAAGTCCCAGAGCTTGAGCGTGTCGTCGCAGCTCCTGGTCGCCAGCATGTGTCCGAGATACGAGAAACTCAAGCTCGATATCTCGGAACCTTGCGCGTGGGCATTCCTCTGAATCAACGACGGATTTACGAAATTTTTTCTATGATCCCACATCTGTATCGAACCGTCCACGCAACCGCAAGCAACCACTGTGCCTTCGCGGCTGTAGCCGCACGTGGTGGGTATAGTTTTCACTCCGTTTTGCGCCCTGCATTTGATTAGGTACTTGTGAGCACGCGGCCTATACAAAATCCATATCCTGCAGGTACTGTCTTGAGAACAGGTCATGTATTCTTCCTTTGTGAAAGGATGCCAACAGCCGCTGTTTAGTCCTGCTGTATGGCCTTTCGTACACGCCATATCAGTTATGTACTGATCGCCTTTTACCGTTTCGCATTTCTCGAAACCATCCCGATCCAGAACCTTTGCCTGTGCAGACCCCGATATTACCAATATAACGTCACCGGTCATGGAATACTGTAAACATTTTATTGGATGATTCTCGCAAGGTTGAAGAGTTCTAAAGCTCCGCATAGACGAATCCATGCCAGCAAAATCCCAAAAGCAAACGTCGTAATCGATCGAACCAGATGCTAATCTTGCTCCAGAGGGATCTGCTGCAATGGCAGTCACTGCTTTTGTACCGTGCGTCATTGTAACTTCATGACTACATGGAACCTTATCTCTTAACTGAGTTTCTTCGCTGTCAGAATCTTCTTCCTCATCCTCGTCGTTTTCATCATCGCTATCCTTTTGTTTTGTCGTTTTTCCTGAAGTTAAAGTGTCTTGAAGATCAGAAGGTACTGGAGGCCCAACCAAATCGTCGTCATCTTCGTCGCTGTCTTCTTTATCCTTATTACTTTTGTTAGATTCTTCCTCCAAGGATGTAACTGCAACTTCTGTACTTTTCTTCTCTTTATCATTGTCAGTTAGTTTGTTACTGTTAATAGTTTTTGATATATTTTCTAACATTTCTTGAACATCAAATGATTTGGCTTTTTTCCCAAAGCCAGTTATACCCATAACTTGTTTTAAGTTATGCGTTTCTTCCTCATCCTCCGGTTTAATTTCATTCATTTTGATTACATTAGTTTCTGGTAATTTCTTACCAAATGTACCAAATCCAGAACTTACATTTCCTTTGCTCTCCGAAGTTTGTTGTTGATTTAAATCCTTACTGATTTTTCCGAACGTTATAACCTTCTTTGTACTCATGTTTGTGGTTTATCTACAACATTTTAAAATTATGTTATAGATAATATAATTGCTTGTAGAAATATAATACAAATAAAAATATAGTGCTATAAAATAAATCTGTGTAGAGGTTATGTTACCTTATTTATTTCGATCTATGATATTCGTCAAATATATGATGTTCGTCAAATATCACATTTTTCTGTTTGTGCACATTTGACGTTATTTTATAGTCTGTCAATTTTATAGATTTATATCATATTTATCTAGCACAAATATATCTACTTGTTCTTATTTGAATGTACATCAAGATGACAACACGTGACTAATATTTGCACTGACAGCTGTCACGAACACTAACAGTTCTAATTTAATATTTTTAGTCTCAAACAGTTCATAATGATCCTGCATATCTACCTATATTTTTCTGTATTTATATTTACGCCATAAAAGCCTAGTTATTTTCGTAAATATTGAGGCTAGATGGTTTGTGCCAATTTCGATACAAGATACAATATTCAATACGGCACGAATTATGTGCTCGTCAAACTGCAAGAAAAGTGACGCCTCTCGCGGCTTTATTATGAAGTTCTGCTAGGGGTACGTACAGCGCCAAAAGGCATAGTGACAAATCGCTCAAGCTGTTCAGCAACGTGATCGACAAAGTAAGGAAAATTGTGGCAAATTTAGAGATAATTAACGTTTTTTATTTTATATCTATCTTATAACTATCTATTAGAACAAGAATATACGAAACGGGAATAATTTATATATTTACTTATTATTTAATTGATTTATGTACGATGCGAAGCAGTCTTGCATGCTATAAAAGGGTTGCAAGATGTAGGAGTCAATTAATTGTACATTACTTAAATGAAAATATTATTAAATGAAAGCATTCTGTTTAACAAGAAACTGAGATCACAAATTAACAAGTTAACAGTCATTAACATTATTTTGTCCTCATTGCGAGCGAGCGAGCGAGAGAGAGAGAGAGAGAGAGACATAGCAAGTGCTTGTGTCTGATCGGTAACCAAGTAAGAACAGGAAACTTGCCATTTGTCATGCGAACACACCGCTCAAAAATCTTTGCTAGGGTAATGAAATCGCAGTAATTGAGTAACGTACTCACACAGAGATGGCAGATCCTATCCCTCTAGTTGCACTGCATTTGATCGAATTTCATTTATTCATCACTTGCTTTCGACGTTTAATTTACAAAATACCAAACACTCAATCAAATTAAAAGTGTTAAGTAGAAATATTTAACTCAATTGTATTATTTATACAATATACCGATGGCGATAGTGGCCCCTCTTGCGGCGAAATATCGAAGCTTCAATCGAAAATCCATATAGCGCCAATAATCGTAGCGGCAGAACGCTCAAACTGTTGGGTAACGGATAATTACCGACTATTCTTCTTTGATTTTGCGCGTTCTGCCCTTGCGTGCAGGGAAGACTGCTGAACTCTTTTCATTCTTACATTGACAGATTTTATGTTATTTTCCACACACACACGCATTTTCCTTACTGAATGAACGATTTCTACCAATAACATATACATATATTCAGAGCATTTTTTATATTTACAATAGTAAAGAGATATTTCTCGTGTAATATGGATGCAAAAAATTCCCGTAAACAATTCTGTACCCTCAAAATATCCTTTTAACTTCTCGATAACTATATCTTAGTGGGAGCGATAATAAAGAAGAAAATAAAGGTATGGTACTATTCGACACTATTATTTATGAAAATTTATTCTACTACGTCTCCCATAGCTGTTCGATCATATGGAGTAGTGTTACCCTCTCTCTACCAAATTTTAATTCCTCCAGTGTCACAACTATTTCGGTAGATTCGACGTTATTGTTAGATCTTAATCGTTATATTTCCATTGCGTTTCACAGTCCGAATGATCGATCGGGGTTTGGGAGGAGAACACAATGTTGTCCGATGCGTGTGCCCTTCTCCACGATGGCTCGACTTAGCTCGGCTCGGCCATCAGCCATCGCAGCTCGAACGAGATGGACGCGGCAGATTTCTGATTTGGCAAGGGGTGGCATCGCTCCTGATGGAGAAGGAAAAGGGCAGCAGTTTGCGAGGGTGGCTACAAGCTATCGGGAAAGGGCCCCCATCGGCTACTGCACACTCCACGGCTATTTTTATGGTTTCTTCCGTACGCGGTCGATCATTCCAACTGTTGGCTGAGTCTGTTTCTTTCTTTTGCCTGGCTTATAGTTTTTCACATGTCCATTGCCATTTCATTACTTTCCAGTAGCAATTAAATTTTAGAAACATATGTCCAAATACAATTGCAAATGCGGTAGTCGGTAGTGCTCACGGCAGTCTCCATTTGACGAAGATATACAAATAGTGAATCTTCGCAGTACCGGTGATTAGGTATTCACGGCAAGTCCTAATACCAGGTCCAAATGTTTTGAAGTAAAATTTTATTATTATTGTTCTGCTGTTGTGTACAAGAATAGACGTATACCCTTGTAAGGAAGAACTACTGTTCAACCTACAAAAAATACAGTTTTTCCAGAAGGAAAAATCCATGCCCATGAATTTTCGTGCAAATTCTAATCTTTTAACTTTGTTTTGTCCAAGCTAATTGTTTTTTCGAAACATTATTTGAATATTTTCCGGATAAACTTTCTTTTTCAAATACGTTTTTCTGACTGTAGCAATTTTTGATGCATTTTTCTTCGAGTCTTCTTTTATTTGGCGTAAATCATACCTTTTATCATATTCATTTAAAATTTTCTTATTACCTTTTTTGTTGCTTCGTAATGCGATTTTCATTTACGTAACTTTTTACAGTATATTGCCCTACAATCCATTTTTTATTTACTATTTTTGCAATTTCTCGGTGAGAAATCCTTTGATTACAATGGAAAATTACATGTTTTTGTTCTTTTAACGTTGTCTACTTCTTTTCTATTTTCCGTTTTGACTAAAAAAAACGCTTCAAATGTGTAGCAGCGCTTCCCTTAACATTTAATGAGGAAAATAATATTAAGAAACGATTAAGAAAACATTTTTTAGTTCCGAGCAAGGCTCCGAACAATTTGGAAAGCAAGATTACACTCAAGCGCGTCGTAAGAATTATTTGTGGCGTATTAGGGCGACGTTCGTCTCAATAGACTGCAATGTCACCCATGAGGTATTATTGTTAATGGCTTTTTTTGTCAGTGGTATCCCCTGTAAGACATTCCACTGTTTCGCGTGATAACTTCGGATCACAGATAAATATATTCCACTTCGTTGGATATTTACAAAATTTTAACCATAAATTCTTATTTCAGTAGATCAACTTTTGCCTGGCAAACGTGTTGTCGCATCATCTAAAATTGTTTGAGAGACCTTTGAAGACTAGGAAAAATGCCAATCCTGGAATGATTACACTTTTCTTCCAAAATTACATATTTTACGTTATTATCCAGAGAAATATGTGGGAAAAGA